>NW_026099572.1:86075089-86116329 GCF_025091365.1 Daktulosphaira vitifoliae
AAAAGTGGCAACAGACTTAAAAAAAAAAAAAAACAAATCATAGTAAAATTAATACCTTCTCCGCTTCGCATCGAAGCTAAAATAAGATAATTAATACTGTACTATTTTGATAATAAATGTATAAACTTATATACTTATAACCCTCGTGAAATTTATATATAATTTATCTACATATAACATATACATTCCTTGATAAAAATAAAAAATATAGTTTTATGCGCAAATACAAAATCGTATCCTAATATAAACTCTGCGTGAACATAAAAAAACAATTTAAAGCGAAAAAAGTACATTTGAAAAGAAAGCTGATTATAAAACTAAAATTCAAACAAAAGATATATATATAACAATAAACATATAAAATAATGATTAAATATATCAACAAATTTTGTATTATAAACATGTTTAGAAGAATTTGACAAAAAGTATCTGTACACTTAAGAAAATAAATATAATGTATAAAAATAACGAACATATTATCAAAACAAAATTTTAATTAATAATCTAACCCAATAATTTCATATAAGATGACAACAATAACATATATTGAATTGAATTGGAAAGNTGACAACAATAACATATATTGAATTGAATTGAAAACATTAAAAAATTAAATCGACATAAAAATTAATTTTCTAAAAATTATGGGTCACGATACATATGCACTGATATGAGTCAATATCCTTATTAAAACCATTCGCGAAGACTTAAAAAAAAAAAATGAACGGGTTGAATTAATTTTTTTATGATATCTCAAAAATTGCTTTAGGCGTCTCTGGTGGAAATTTCAAACCTGAACTCGTAAAACGTCAGCGTTTTTTATCGAAAACGGTCGAAATTTTAAAATGCTCGCGGTCGAGCAGTAAAAATTTTCCTGTATCTCCGAATACTTTCGTGAAAAAAAACTTTTTTGAAAATACGAGCACGCTAAGTAATTTCCCAGAAATGCGTTTTTTTCCTTGTTCTATTATATAATAAGATATTATATTTGTGTCAACGTAGGTGTAACTGGAGGGTTAACGGAATGACTTTTAAACCCCCAAAATATTTATAAAACATTCTTAGGTTGATCGTAAAAAAATAAATGGTATTTTATGTTTTAGGTACAGTTAAACAAATAGAAGGATCGTTTTAAGATCTTTTATTTTCAGGCGAATAACTAAAAGTATTAAAAAATATATTTGATTTGATTTTATAGCTTTTAGTGTGATATTAATACAGGGTTAAGTAGTGGTTTTCAATCCTCGAAGGCCTGCAGAAATTATCTCTTTTTATACCCTACCCCTGTTACTATGATCTAATTGCACCAGTGGTGTTTTGAGAGTTAAAATAGAACGTTATGTTCAAATAATTAATATTTATATAATCAAGTTTAGTTTATTCTTTTTTATAATAAGTTTTATAAATTTGGTGTCTCTAAACTGTTGGTGTAAACTTTGAGAAGCCAATGGTCATAGTTTATGGTTTTACCGCTTCGCAGTTAAGAATAAATAGGTAGAGAAATAAGTAACCTGCAGTCATCAGTGCGTGTAATGAAGTTTCTTTTAGTTTCAATATATTTTTGGTGAGAAATTTAGCACGAGCGACTAAATGGAACCATAGTAAAATATGAAGCACTGGCTACATTAATAAAGGTCTGCCGAGGGTATACAGACGATTAATTAATTTTTCAAACAGTCTAAATGGAATTGATTATTTACGCCTCTTGTGTATAATAAACTTATATACTATGCTGTTTCATCCGTCACATTCCTGTTATATCGTATTGGTCTATACTGGGAGGAAAATAACAAAAACCCTATTAATATTCGTTGGCATAATGGCATAACATGTAAAAGTGCACTCAATACAGTTTGTGTATAACACATTATTCAAATGGATATACTTTCCGCTTGAACGGGTGTCTTACATAAAAATTTATTCATAACGCGCAGAACATGCTACTGGATGTAAGTTTACTATAAATCGATAACTTAAAGGTTCTCTACCTAAGTCGCTTCGAATTATGTAGAATCTTAGTAAAAATAAATTGACATAAACGTTTTTATATAGTGTTTTGAAAATGGCATTATTTGGTTTTGTATGTTGAAAAGTGTTATGCGACGAACATCATATTATTATAAAAAAACATAATGACGTCAGTTTGATTTTTAACAATTATAGTCAGTACAGTCTTACTTACCTAACTATAATATATATGTTTGAAAACTTTACTACTTACGACTACAGTCACGCGTTAAATTGATTAGTTTCGTATAAATTTAGCAGAAAACATTTATACGCGATTAATCATAATTATATATAATTGCCTGATAACAAAAGCATTGCAAGGTTCACTCTATACACAACTAAGATCCATCAAAGAGATGTTTTACTTTTCAGATCACTTCCCAGTAATGAAAATGACACTATCTGTTTTTATCCGTTGCCGTATTAGTTTCACGTGAGTTAAAAGTTTCAATCAAACTTCACTTATAGTATCTCTTTATGTGATATTCTATACTTGCACCTATTGTACGCTATTATTTCGTTTCTGTTGCTTGTAAACTTATAACAGGAGAAATCTCCAATAGTGAGATATCCGTAGTCAGCTGCATTATATCTACACGACTTGCCTTTCATATGCTTCTGAGAGCATTTGTACATATTTGATATACAGAGACTGCACATTTTGCACCACTTGTCTTTTTAATAATCTCGTTAGCAATAAACACTATTTACTATTTACTAATATTATTATTTTTATACTCGTCAGGAAAATTTTGTAAAAGCGGCAAGATGCATATGATTCATTTTTTATTATCACTAATTTAACTTCATCTTACTAAGACATACCATATAAGTTTGCAATACAATGCAAAACAGTGTTGTTGATGTATCTTTGAATTTTCTATCTTTTAAGTGAATCCCATTGTATAAATGTGCAAAATATAGATATATAGTTCTTATGTGTAAAGTTGGAGGTGTGAAAGGAACATATAAATTTTATTTAAATGTTGAATTCAACCTAAAAGCTCCATCCTTTTCGATTATTATTATTACAATAATAATAAAATAAACTTTTCCGCTGTTACCGGGTTAGGTCTGGCAATAAAAAAAAACTGCACCGGACATAACTTTTTCTTGAAATAACTGCGGCAGATTAAATTTATTTAGGAGTAAAAAGGAAAAGTCGTTTATATTTAATTAAATATCAGACAGAGAGCCAAAGGGGTGTACACTTGAAAGTTTTTTTCTTTTGTCAAAAAATTATAACGTATATTTTGTATACTTCTGGTTTAGAATTCTACCAGAAGACATTTCTCCAGAAGCTTTTTAAAACACATGTTGTCGTTAAGAAATATAATTTGTTNAAACACATGTTGTCGTTAAGAAATATAATTTGTTTTTCTTTTATGAGTAACTTGAAAAAGTTTTGGCTAAAACATTTGCTATTAAATTTTTACTGTGTGCTTTCATTCAATATTTCTGCGTGTATAGAAATAATTGTTTTAATATAGAAACAGTTAAAGTAATCAAAATTATTTTTCTTTGAAATTTTTTGATATTACATTAAAAATACTCGAAAAAAAAATATTATTTTCAAAATTATTAACACATTTCATAGTTTAATAATTTTAATTATTTTAACATTTTTCATTAATTTAGTAATTGTTAAAAGCATAGGTAATAAGATATAATTTTTGAAATCTTTACACATTAGTACTGAAATGAAGTAAACATTTCCATAAAATTTATATAGTTATGGGTGGAAATTTTAAAAATGTTATTTTTATTTTACTTACGATTTAAACATTTTTCATTAAAAATAAATTTTAGTTGTATCGTTATAATTTGAATAAAAAGAAATTGTTAAATATGATTGTAGAATCAATATTCCAAAATAGAAATTATATAACCTACATAATTACCTTTAGAAATAAGTTTCCCTTAACTAAAAATTAAAACTTTTCAAAAGTTTTTCTGTAAACTTTACACAGAGCTTAAATAAAAATATTTTTAAAATACCCAATGTACTACTGTTTCTTTATTTCCACAAAAATATCGACGTATCGCGATTTCTTATTAGTTTCACTTTCGAGGGACTTATATTCAACAAAACTAAAGGTGGTCAGTTGATATAGCACCCAACATGTCATTATTACATTAAATGCATCTCGAAAATTTATTAAAATAGTATAATTAAAGGTCTTACATAGATTTTATTACAATTAAAGTAAAATTATTTTAATTCCTACTTTTTATTACAAAGTTCATTCATAATTTTTCTTATATGAAAAGATATATAATTAATTAACTTAATAATATAGCAACTAAAACGCTAGTATTTAGGGAGTTATTTAATTGGAGATAAGTCAGAAGTGTTGAGTTATGAGTTATGAGAATAATAAAATAACATATCGTTTTTCATTTTTTGTATTTAAAAAATTTAATTCGTAAGGCTGTTATTATTATAATTTTTTGAATAAAATTAATTTTCTTTGATATATTTAGAATAAAATATTAGAAAAAAAAACATTATAATAACTTGCTCTCAGTATGTAACAAATTACACCATCGTGAATTAAATATTTTGACAAGCTCATGTAAAAATTTGTATTTTTATTTTAAAATATGAATTTATTGAATAAAGTATATTTTTATGAAAGCTTTTAGCTTATAGATTGGAATTAATTTATAAAAAATAGATAGCTGTTGAGGATATATTCATGAAAATAAATATATATAAACTATAACTAACCCCACTCTTTCCTACTATTTTTGAAAACTCAATCACTAACTAAAGAGCAGGAAGATTCAAACTTGATAATATAAACCTAAAAAGTTATTTTAAATAAAAATTTTAAAACAATTTTTTCTCGTGTTTAGGAATGTTTGATTCCTTATAATTTATATTAAATTATAATTTTTTTAATATCCTACACAAAAACAAAAAATTGTCCTCAGAATTGGACTTATAACTGAAAATAACAGTGAAGTTAATAATGAAACAATTTTTTGCAATAGTTGACGATTTTTTTATTTGTAATGTTTTCTTTGAATTGCTATAGCTTCTATAATAATGCTTTGATAATTTTCTTTAAGTATTTCAGATACTGAGTTTTAGTTTGGTATATTGTTTTTGAAAATTTAACTACATGACTAAGTACAAGAGAGATAAAAATTTTGATCAATTATTAATTATCTTGCAGTAAAACTGCTACAATAATACAATAATGATAATATGGAACTTAATAGTTATTTACAACTATTAAACTACAGGATTTCAAACGACCATAAAATAAAATGTAGCAGTTTAATAGTTCTTTTAATCTGATTTAAAAATTAAATGTACCATTATAAAAAGAAAATTGTATAAATGTCCTTTAGAGTAATACCGAGCTGTATAAACTTCATATCAGTATATGTGCACGAGAATACAATAATAATTTGATATATTATTTTATATAACTAATTATTTTATATAACTATTTTATATACTAAGAAAGTATTACTCCCTATGGGGTAATACTTCTTAAAAAAATTTTCTATCAATTCATTAATTTTGTATTACAAAAATATTAAAAAAATTTTATTTCAAGATTTTACATAATAAAGTTTTCAAATTTCAAGGGTTTAATTAATATATTTTGAAGCTATAATTAATGTCTTATTATTGAATAAATTTTTTTTTATATTTAAAATGTTTAATATTATTATTATAAAATTAAGATATTAAACAAAAACAAAATCGCAATAATTTTTTTACGATGGTCATCGTCTTGAATTAAGTTTTTACTTTTTAGTTTTTCATTTTTTGCCTTTACAACTTTTGATTTTTTTATTATTCAAAGTTGAAGTATTCATAAAATGTTTTTAATAAAAATAGTGAATAGGTTATAACTTAAAATATACATAAATTACCTTTTATGAGATTACTCATAAAAATCACCATTTTTATTTTTCCATGGTATTCTATGAGAGGTATTGCTTTTATACATATATTCTATCAGTTCTAATATGAATAATCTAGGACTTACTCTGATACTTATACTTCGCCATTATTGAAAAATCGAATTGATTTGTTTTAAAGTTATCAGTTTTTGATCTGTATAGTGTAATAGTCTTAAGAACAAATATTCACATATACATCATGTATATTTATTAATAAAATTTGGATGTGTCTTAACAAAATTTTGATATTAAGTGTTTAGCTTCGTTGCGAAGCTGAGATAATTTTCGACCTATATTTTAGCAGCTATAATTATTTTTAAATATAGACTGGGGGTGAAGTCAAGATTATGTTATTTTTATCATTACAAATTATTTTTCCGCAATCTTCCTCTATTTAATATTTGAAAATGGTAATAAATTCTGAAGTACCATTTAAATATAGTTTTCGACCAGTAATTTTTTAATTAGAGAACTTTTATTTCATTAGCTATTTAAATATGTATGATGTCATTAAAAATAAAAAAGTTGACACCTTTATAAGGTAAGGATATGAATTTAAAAAAAATTTAATTGATAAATCAGGAAATATATACAATTAAAAAATACCAAAAATAATTTTCTTAATATAATTATTATTTTAAGAGAAATACAGTGAATAATATTAAAAGAATCACTCTGTTTACAACTTTATAACTTTTAATCATTTCTCCGTAAACTACAATACTAACATATTTTTACTAAATGTAATTACTATAATAAGTATTTGTTCATGTATTATACTTATAAATCATAAAGCTTGTAATTAGCATATAAATAAGGAAAAAGGTATCATATTGCTTTTGGAATAATTTAATAATTTCTTCGAAAAATGCAACACCATCTAAAGATTGGGTCGAAGGGTTTTTTATTACAGTGATTAAAATGACTTTCAGATATCACCTATACTTATTCCCCCTATGCCAGGCTCTTACTGTGCTGAAAATTTTAAATAAAATGCATTTATGAGAGAATTATATAATATACATTTAAAGGAATATGAATAATAAATACGTCTTTCGAATAAAAATATGGATATAATATTTCTGAATAAATTACTATACTTAAAAAAAATTCCTTTAATCAGAGTCAAAAATTATCTATTATATAGATTATGTGTCTATATGGTTTAACACGCAAGTATTATAAAACTATAGTTCATATTGTTATAATCATTTTAAATCCATAAAAATCGTTACCAATGTTCATTTAAATTTTATTATACATATATCAACACATAGTATGACGACTTCGTGTTGATGAGTAATAATAATAAATGGAGGTTTTAAAACATTAATTCATAATACTTAATACTTATGTAAAAATGTATGCCAAATGCATTAGTATATGGGTCTGTAAAGTGATATTCATATCATTAAAGCGCAACAAACCATAAAATTTGTACGACTCCATAATGTTATTAATATTATTATTATATTTTTGCAATTTGCTAATATAGATGAACACCATAGATTTAAACCTAGTAAAATGGAAAGATAATTGGATTTGAATTAAAACGTTATTACTATCCAATAGCAACGTTTTCCATAATATCTGACTTTAATAAGTAGATATCTATGAATTTTTTTTTCTAGAACCAGCTGTTATTGAATTGCAGTTGCACAACCAGCGGTCTAGAATAATATCCAATTGGCTCATGAGCCAATTTTTTTTGCGGCTTAATGTCGATACTCATTTGGCGGTAATTAATTTGAGTTGAATAGCATAAATATTGATTCTAATTATCGCTCAAATTAGTAGAACATTTTTTATCAACGCTAAGGTATTTCTCATTATACCTTATAATAATTAGCAAAAATATTATACATTTAAATGCAATTCAAACAGAATGAAAAGAAATTCGCTTCAGTCAAAATTATTTTTAAGCATTACTCCTTTATGAAATATTTAAACAAATAATAAATTTTCACAAAGAACTCAGACGTATTATTCGTTTTATATATTTTACCACGCATTAACATTATACTACAATCCCTTCGATGTCTGGAATATTGGGTTGAGTTTGTTTTAAGATATTACTATGCATACAGGTAGTTGACCTAAAACTTTATCAAATCAATAAGGATTGAAATTAGGTTAAATCGTGCATGAGAAATGTTAATTTAAACGACAATGAAAACAGTATTATTGTAACACATTTTAAATTCTTTTGATACACAAAAAAAAAAAATGAAGAAAATTATAACTAGTGAACATTTTAAAAATAAGAATACACCCAATGAAGATAATTAAATTTTTGTAATTTTTAATTGATAGAATATTACAAACTTCATGAAAACTTTAGTAGAATTTTCTATTATAATACTTTTGTAAAATATAATGTAGCCAGTACTTTGCAGAAAATGAACACACATTGGATTAGAATATATAAAAATATTTATCGGTACTTCATTATAGTTGGAAAATAATGTTTTATTCTAGCTAAATCTAGCAGATAGGTTCAGATGTATAGTAAATTATATGACAGAATTTAAAATAATTTTAATTTTTGTATACAATTTTATTTAATTAACAACTATCATGTTTGCAATATCAATAATTGATATTGTAATAATTATTAATAATTATTGTATAATGTACGGTGAATTTGCTTATTATTTATATTTTTAAATGTTTGTTCTAAGTTTCTACATAGTTTTTAAAAAATATTTTTTTTGATTGTCCAATGCATAGTACAGTTTGTGTAGTCAAATTAAAGTTATAAAACCTTTCCGATGGAATAGTAGTCATTAACACGATGACATCGGTAAACAATTTTTTTATAGTCATATCTAATATGTTATATGCAATTCAATAATTATACGAATAAAATCACTACTTTATTGTTTTATTATTTAAACTAATATTTATAATTTATCTAAAAAGAAGATACAACTATTTTTTTAAAAAATGACAAATAAATATTCTTACAAAATTAAATAATATAAGAAATAAAGGCATAGTGTGATACAGTAGATTTACTAGTTGCTACAAGTTTTAGAGTTAAGCTGTTCTATAGGTTCACGAATGGGTAACTGGAATCCATTATTTATAAAATGAGTGAATTTGTTACCTATTTTGTTAGGTTTTAAATCATTTAGTTACAAAACAAAATAGCTCAAAACGTTATAGCGGAACGAAACAAGAAACAACATAGAATGAATCTTATTTTTATTATACCAATTAAAAACAATTTTAATAATACAAGTATATTATTACCTATTATTAATACATCATTTCAGGGATGGTATTAAGACTGCTAATAATAAAAAACTAGTTATTTATGATATTCTATTTTCGTTTTAAAGATAATTTAATCAGTAAAGAAATACATTTTCTATATTTGATAAACTAAGAATATCTCCTAAAATATCCATTTACTATATGAGTAATTTAATCAACAATTACTTAAATGTTAATTTAATGTGGTTGAACACGGATATTATTAAATAATAATAATAACTGAGTTTTATGAAGCCAACTAAATCTATCGTGTAAAGTAGACTATAATTAGTTACTTTTAAAAATTCTTATCTGAACTGTTTTTTTAATTACATATGTGGTGAGATTTTTACCCGTTATAATGTAATATTGTCTTAGATATTTTAAACACTTTTCATATATCATTAAATACATCAGATTTCAATTAAATTTTTGGAAAAATTAAATGTAAAAATCTCTGAACATTTTAAGGGCGAAATTAAGTCGATTAAAAAAAACAATTGATTTAAAAAATATTTTAAATTACAATCGTTATCGTAACGACTGACAACATAAAAGTAAAAAAAAAATGTGCGTAGACATCAAAATATAAATTAGCATTAGAGAAAAAGGGCAAAATAATTTTTGGCTTCCCTATAACAAAGGTCCGTTTTTCCTTCATTAGTTAATATCAACTTAAAAATAGCAGGGAAATATTCATGTTAAAAATTTTCAAATAATTTTTTAATCTTTTTAATAAAAATAATATAATTAAATGTGATCGGTGCAACACCATTTTCGAAATTAATTTTTAATTAACATTGTCTTTAGTTTTATAATTAATCTAAGTTTATTTAAGTTAAATTAAAATTTATTTTATTTAGGTAACTTAAGATTTCCCGTCTTTTTTTTTCTGTTTCTAAGTAGTTAAAAAATATAAAACACATACAGAATGTCAGCAACCGATTTTATCGTTATATTTTATTGCAAATGAGAAGTCGCATTAAAGCTGCCGCGGTTTTATGCTCTCTCGTTTTTGCACTATTAGAGCAAAGAACATAAACCGAAATGGCGAATTCCTATCTCGTCTTTAGAACGAAAGTTTACATATGCTGTTAAACCAATATTACGCAGTCATAACTAATTCTATTCAGAACATTAGATAAGTAAAAAAAAAAAAAGATTATAAAATATCATTTGGTATCAGATTTTACTCGATTTTTAAAATTTAATGTAACATAATTACCAGATTCAGTTCTAAGTACTCAATACTTGAATACATGATCTAAGGAATATTTATTATTATGAGAAAATCTTCTAATTTGGGTAATCCATTTTTATCTTTTCAAATATGCCACATAATAATATACTTAATTTTTGTATTTTAATATTACCTACGATTTTTTATACTTTGTAATTAGTTCTTTAAGATAAACAAAATGTATTATCTGGATGATAAAGTTAATTTTAACAAAAGTTTAGTAATTCGTTCTTATATGTTTTTCAATTTTGAAGCATGAAAATATACTTTTTATGCTTATTGCATTTACACAAATTGATATTAATTTATGGTTTTAATAATAAAATATTTATTAAAACGAATGTTTTTGACCTTTCAGCTTAGTCTTTATTCATTCTTTACACAAAAGTAAAAGCTTTATAAATTGTTAATTGATTTTCCTCTAAAAACTATTTGTCAATGCAATTTAATTTTAAGTTTTAGTTTTAAACACAATTAATAAGGATGACTTTGGTTCTTTTATATAAAACACCGGTTACTGCGTATTGATCTTACTCGGAAAACTATACAAATTTTTAATTGTATATTAATTAACTGTAATAATACATAGAATATCAAGGTAAAATATATTATTGTGTAAATAATATACAAAGATAACAGTGATAACATAAAAATCTTATAACTATTAATACAGTTAATATTTCGCTGTTATTTTTAGCTTCGATGCGAAGCTGAGAAGGTATTGGTTTTACTAAGATGTGTTTTTTAGCTACGATACGAAGCTGAGAAGGTATTGGTTTTACTAAGATGTGTTTATTTTTTTTTATTATTTTTTTTTTTTGTGTCTGTTACCACTTTTTCTCAGCTCTCACCGAACCNTTTTTTGTGTCTGTTACCACTTTTTCTCAGTTCTCACCGAACCGATTTCTTTCAATGATACGTCAAAAGATTACAAATCGTATCTAGTCGAAGACATTACCCTCAAAAATTGAAAAAAATTCCCTCGTTCCCCGTAAATGGGTGAAACCTCCAAAAAAATTACGAATTTAAAAATCGCTAATTTTCGAAATTTTTTCAATTTTTTTTACTTAAAAGTGCCATAACTTTTTTAAAAATGAACATATCAATATAATTATTTTTTATATAGATGCATATTATTATTACCTTTCATTTGGTATATTTTTTTCATAAATTTAACCCTTAACCTGCCCACAAGAGGGGATTTAAAATGACAACTTTTTCACAAAAAATTAACTTTTTCAACTTAATTTTTGAAAGTGTTCCGGAAAGTCTGACACTTTTATATATATCATAAATTAAAGCTAATGTAATGCACTTTATTATGGAAAAAAAATTTCGTACTTTATTTTGTCTTCAGGGTGAAATTGGCTACCAAATGCTACTTTTGTGTGAAAATTCTCGATTTTATTTTTTTATTTTTAACTTTATAATGCTATAACTTATTGAAAAGTGTATGGATCAACATAATTTTTTTATGAGAATTAATAATTTTTAATAATCCCTTTTTCATTCGATATACTTTATCTGAATCAGGATATTAATAACGAACTAGCAGATCATGTTGCTTTTGGAATAATCCACCTATTTTTTAAAATTAAACACTCTCTAAAGATTTGCATCGAAGCGTTTTTTATGATAGTGATTTTAATCACTGTCAGATATCATTATACTTGATCCAAATATGTCACGTCACCATTGTGCCGCGACCCCCCTGTGCTGGGTTTTTTTTTTAATAATTTTTGTATTTTACATTACGTGTAAAGCATATATTTTGTTATTTATTATTAAAAAAAAAATTTCGATAACAACTTTAGTGTAAATACTTATTGATAAATAAACATTTACATACATAGAGAGCTATTTTCGAAAATTAACATGATATTTCTTTTAAAATTGAATTAAATTTTTTTTTGCTAATCAACTTTTTTGGTAGTTTTATAATGAAAATATATCAAACAATTTTATATTTTGGTAGCATTAATGCTACCAAAAATGATAGCCAACATTTTTTTTATTATTGAAGATGTTTTTTAAAAGTATAAGTATGAGCTACTTGTTGAGTTCATATTAAAAATATAACTACAATTTTTATCTCTGGATGTTATAATTTAAAATTGTATACGTTTATTTTTTAAAGTTTTTCAGCTTATAATGTTTTTCTATATTTATTAATGTATATTCATTATAGATTTACTATATATAATTTAATACAGAGTTTATTTTAAATGTAATAATATTAATAACTTTTAATTGAACGAAGTTACAGTTTAGTTAATTCGAAGGAGTTATTTTTTCTTTTATTTATGGCTTCTATCACTAAAATGTATTAAAACATTAACTAGTGTATCATTGTGGAATTTACAAAATATTAATCATTACTTCAGTGTAATCTGACAATGATTATCACTATAAGTGACATGACATGATTTATGCTTAATATTGCATTCCTGACTAAATTTTTTTATCACATTGAAAATTAATTGATATTGACAATATGAATATATTTTTAAGCATAAAATCACGTAATGTTACGTAGTATGTAATGTTGTGTAACAAACATGAACTGTTAAACATATGCTTAACATTTTATGTTTGTTATTAGTTTATAACAGGGTTATTATGTTTTAAGCACTTTTTATTTTTCTAAACTAAGATTTGAATATTTCAATTTCAGCATATTTTTAAATACTATGATTCACATATGAATGATATAATACGATATAAGTGCAAAAAATAGTGATTTTAATGAAATTTTGTGCTTTCCTCATAAATTTACTGTTTATAGTAATTATATAAATTTCTGACTAGGAATATATCAATCTAAACAATACAATTTTTTAAATCTCATAAAATTTCAAATAAAATTATTTGATAATGTCAATTTCAAACTTCCAAGTTGAGCCAAAAAAGTTATGACAAGAAGTTCAACTTTTTTTATTAGAAATTTTCGTAAAAATCAATTTTAAAGGACCAATTAAAATTGATTAAACATGATATTTTGGGAATTTTGCTAATTTTTAACATATTAAAAATCAAAATCAATAATAATTTAAAAAAAAAGTTTTTTTTTGTTTTAAATTAATATTTTATATGTTGATAATGATTTTATTTTTTAATAATTACTAATCATCTCAAAAAGCAGAATTGGTAGAAAAAATTAAATTTATACAGTTCAAAAAATTGGCTTAGAAAAGCATATTATAGTCTCTGATAATTAAAAAAAGTTTCATTATATAGACTGCGTTATTATAATAATTTATTACCATGATAATAATAAATTGTGTAATGCAAGTCATTACAAGCGATTTTATAAAATAATATTTCGATAAGTTTCTTGTTGATTGTGAAATTATACGAATAACTTTTTCAGAAAAAAAAATCAATTTACTTTTTCAATTATAAATCATATTTATGTTATTTAAGTAAAGCCGCCTATTTATGGATGTCGAGTCATAAATTTAATGATAGAAGACTTAGAATGAAACTTTTTTTTTTGTTATAAAATCATGATTTATTAATTTTTATCTGATATAAATTCTATACTAAAAAAGATAGAGTTAAAGTGTTGAGCGTATAGAACAGTAAATACTGACACTGAAAAAACGGCTTAGAAGGAAATACAGCAAATAGTAATCATAATAGATGAAATGGATGATGTGTTCCTAATGTTGAAAATAAAATATGAGTTACTATGTAGTATATTTATTAAAGCTTTTCGTTCTCAAGGGATGATTCATTTACACTTGATGACTGCTATCATCAGTAATATTGACAAAGTGTACAGGTCCAGAACAAGACAATCCCCGAATGTATTTACTTTTTTACAGTTGCGTATAGTACACGTTCATGGTGATGTATAAAATACTCAATTGAATCCATATCGAATATCGCCTATGTCATGAGTACGACACGGACAGGTTGTTTTTCAAGAAATTTACCCACCTTTTTTACTTCCGGTAATAGGAAAGATATTGATATCTTATTAGGGTACAATAATCAAAGAAAAAAAACCATCAAACTCCGATCAATTGATATTTTGGGAGTGCTATGCAATCGTGTCATATGATATGTCAAATATTGTCAAAATATTAGTTTCCAATAGCTACACATATTAAGAACGTAGAAGCCAGCTAATGTTGTAAGGTATAAATAAAATATAAGATTTTTCTCGTTTATAAATATATTATTTGTGATAAAATTAAAAAAAATCGAGTATGCGTCTCAGAAAAGTCCATTAAAATATAGGAAAATAATTAATGTTTGTTTGTGGAAAATGTGTTGTAGAATGGAACCAGAATTTAACACAATGACACCGTGCTAGGAAAAAGTTAAGCTTAGAAATTGAAAACATGTGTACTGAAAATTCAATATAATAATAAAAAAAATAATATGAATGTGTATTAAATTGACATAATGGGAATGGATGTAGAGAGTAACTGATTAAAACCATTACGGATTTCGTTGAATTTGGTCACGCAAACTTTGTATAATATAAATCGAAATATTGATACATATTGTGTACATTTAGGTAGGGCGTGGTGAGGCGTAGTGGATTATTCAGTTACCGCCTAGCACTGATGTTCAGTTGCACTGTTTACTATTGCTTTCCGGATGGGTAACCGACCAAACGGGAACGGTGACACACATCTTGCCACCATACTGGATCCTCAGCCTTAATGAAGTTGTTTCAAATCCGATAGCCGGTGTAATAATCAATCGTCAATGTTGTTCTCTTTGGGCTGAATAAACTTCGTCTGGTCCGTCATTTAAAACCCCTATCTTGTGTAGGTAAACTTTAGAATTTTAAAAATGATTATGTCTATATAAAACCATACTCTTGAGTACTTTGTAAATAATGTGACGATATCTAAAATTGTTTTTTTTTTGTGGATTTTCTCTATATATGGGGAACCAGAAAACTTTTAAAAAATTTGATAATGATAAGGCAACTAACTTAGCTTAGTCGAGATCGTGCTGGGGTTTGATTTAATTGTATTGAGCTTTGTAGATATTCCGTTTTCTCAAATACAACAAAACGATGTATGATTTTGGCACCAATAGGAATTGGTGATGGTAAAAAATGTCCTTAACTCACCCCTTTATTACGAAATCCTGCGTAAACCACTATATAAATAATTTATATTTGATATAAAGTGAAAAATAATTTTTTGTTTAATGACTTATTTTATATATATCGATTGTTGATTAAAATAAATATTGTATTATACACATTATATAAATCTAATTTGTTGGCATTTATTTCATAATAATTGCTTTTTCTTAAGAACAGTTATTCATAAAAAATCAATTCTTTTCAAAAAATATTATTTTGCTTTTTGATTTTCTTTAGGGTCTAACGTATACCATATATGATAGTGTTGGCATGGATTTGGTTTTTAATATGTTAAATATTTTAAAATACATGTTACCATAACAAAAAAAAAAAATTAAATTTATAAGTTATATCTTAAATTGATGACTTGAGAACGGTGTTTAAGTTTTAAAAACTTTAAAATATAATACAAATAGGCAATAGAAATATCCAATATATTTTTTGACGACACTATGTATCGGAGAGCATTATTTAATTAATATCAATAGTAGATTGATTATATTAAATATAATCAAATTTTGATTAAATTTAGTTGCAATAATAAAAAAAATATTTTATCATAAAAATTGTTTAGTTAACTTTATGGCTGGTAGAAAAAAGTTAAACTTCAATTATTTATTTGTGAGGACTTACTTTTGATGAGAAAAGGTCAAAATATTTATAATGCCAACAGCAGAAAAAAATATACGTTCAACTTCTCATTAAAAACTATAATAATTTTCGTTATTTTTAAGTTAAATATTACTTTGTAGTCGACACTCAACTTTTTTGTTTTGTTTAATTCTTACTTCTACTTTGAAAAGTGTCTCGCGAGTACTCAGTGAGACGTGCGACGATAGCTGTGGAGGAAATCGCATTTACCACCTGTCAAAATACAGTCAGAAAACATAATACAACGGAAAGTCGAGCGCGTTCGTAGTAATAAAGAAAATAAATCTTTCGCAAACTTAAGACGCCCACAGAAATGTGGAAATGTCGAAATGGCCACCTCAATTATTTATTTTGTATACACTATTGCCTTGTTTCCTCTTATAAGAATTTGCGTATTTGTTATTATAGTTTATAAGCAATATTATGGTGTAGGATGTATATAAATACGTTTTTTATCAATAAAATAAACTTTGATCAGATGGGATAGTATTAAATTTTAATAAGTCAAATATTAAAAAATAATATATTATTTATATATTTGGTATTTAATTAAATTTAAAGATTGAGGCAATTCAGAAAGTTTAATTATATTTTAGTGTTTTTTTTATTTTTAGTTATTATTAGTATTATTTGGCTTATTGACCGCTAGTAGGTTTAATGTGACTCAGTTTGGTCACCTATTTTAATGGTTTGTAACTTCCATCGCATTCAAGGAACGCGATAAGATAGCAGCTAAAGTTGTCACCCATCCAAGAACTAATACAACATAATTTTAATTACAAATTGTCAATGAGGTGTTTATTGCGCCGAGACATCGATGTGGCAAAGAGTCGGTGTCTTACAACTAAAATTAGTTATTAATAGTGATGGGCAACGATATAATTTTACTCATCGATATTTTTTCGTTTTTGACTTTCGGGGATTGTACTTATAAATAATTAATAAAAAAAAATTAATATTATAATTATTTTACTAATTTTAAGCTAATAGATTATCAAAATTTATTTATTCATTCTAATAAAAAATTATCTTGAATAATGATTATTTTATTATTACGGCGTATCAATCCATTTAATTTCGATATCATTACAGAATTTTTGACATGATATCGATATTACTCAAACATAAATTATTGAAAACTATTCGTGGTTATATTTTTTATTTAACTAGTTGATAATTTGTGTCTACCGTTAAAAAATATATGATATAATATTATAATATGTAGTAAATTATGAAATAATTACATTTTTTATAGTCTCAATATATTAAATAGTTCATTAAAATGTTTTTAAAATTTATAAATATTTCAAAATTGATAATTTCGTGCAAAATTTAATATTTTATTGAAATTATGAACTAGATAAAACGTGGTTTATTAAAATATTAGACAAAAACATATTATTACCTCATAATATTTAAATATTATGAGATCTTAATATTATCATCATGGTATTTTAATTGGAAAAGTTACTGGTAAGACGCTTGAAATGCCCTCGTCAAGAAAGAATCTAGAATCTGAATTGAAATTATCTAGTTCTCTTAAAACTATTATAACTATTTAAGTGTGCCTTTCTATGGTCACATTTAGAATATACTGTATTTATATGGGATCCAAAAACGAAGTTTAACTGTTATAAGGTTGAGCATATACAACGTAAAATTTTGAAGTGTGATGCTTTTACTTGAGATATATATTGTCCAATTCACTCCTACAAGAAAATTCTCGACATATTTAACCTTGTCCGATAGAAGTTTTCTATTCTAACATAATATTATTAATATTCTAGTATAATATTCTATGAAAAATATAATTATTTAACAATGAAATTGGAGGTATTATTATTAGTGAATGATATAAATATGTTCATTTTAATAGAAATCACAGCTAGTATATTTTTACCTAAAAAGGCAACAATAGTAGTAAAAAGTCCGTTAAATTTCCTAAAAATAACTTTGAATTATTGGTATAAGGCTATGCTTTTCAAGGTAATACACTAATGTATAGTCATCAAGTGCACTAAAGTCCTTTTTTTGTTTAATATTATATTCATTATATGTGTAGTAGTGTAATAATAAGACGTCGAAAAAAGGACCCGGACTGCTGCTGATAACAAAAAGTCCTTAACTGAGCTTGGTTCATCTTTTATAATGTACAGAGAGTACTTGGAGTCAAGTCAACCCTGGCGAGATTAATGAGTATGGGCGTGTGAACTTATAAATGTATGAGAGCTTCTGTATATTTCTTCTACGCAAAGGCCATAATTTAAGTGTTCCACTACGTTTTATCGTTAGCATAGTGGCAAAATAATTCTACTCTTGAAAGTTCAATAATAAATATCTATATTATGTTTCAATTATAATAATAACTATTCTTATTTATTGGAATTATTATTTAAAACGAGGTTGTTTTTTTAATTGTACAATGCAATAGAAAACAATTGCATTTTGAATAACTGAGTTTGTTAACAATTAAAGTAATCAACTTTTATTATTCAAAAACTATATTTCTGTTGTTAAGATATTTTAAAATTTAAGTAAAAATAAGGAGGTCAGCAGATATTAGTGATGAATATGGAACAATAATGTTCAACTTTTATCGGTTAAAACGAATTAAATTTTTTGTGATATCTCTTTATAAATATATTTTCTATGTAACAATATTATAAATTTAACATGTATTTTGCAACTGCTTTTATTTTACCATAGTATCTCTATCTACGAAATAAAAGGCATTAAAATTGTTACTAATCACCATTATTCACAAATTTCTTCATATAGAGGATGTTCTGTAATCAAAATAAATAGTTTATCAAAAATTTTGTTTTTTTTAATAAGTTGTAATGTAATAAAATTATAATGTGTATAAGGTCACAGGTGACTATATTCAAAAAGTACGCGTCGTACATCTGTAGGTTCATTGCTACACATACACACATGTTTATTTATTTTATTAATAAATTGTTTCTACTACCAGTTATTCTTATCCTAAATACCATGTTATAAGCGTCAACAGTCAACCAACGTTAGGTCACACTGTCCTCTCTTCACCCATAACAAGCCGGCTTGGAAAATGGCAAAAACACGGTTATGTTCATAAAAATCATATCATCACTTTATTGTCAACTTCACAAATCTTGACATCTGTGTTACAAATCCATTATGGAGTAGTAAATCTATCAATTAGGACACTAACCTTACAACTCATCATCACTTATTGGACATCTTATTTGTAATGTTATACTCTTATTATTATTATTTATTTGGTATTTGCGTAGAGTGCATTTTTCATTAATTTTATAATGTTGTTATTTAGTTGACCATAAGTCATATTATGTTTACTTTAGTTAATGATAACATAGATTTTAACTATGATTATGAACTTATGTTATATGATCAACTCTTTCCTTTTACTATGATTCTTCTTTCTTCCTTTTTCGTAAGCTGACAGGTCCTCGGGTGCGGTCAGGGTGGACATAGTGAACATCTTATTGAGTCCTCTACATTTATGTAGAGGATACCCATTGACGTTGGTGACATGTCCATTATACCCCGACACATGCGTTGAATCTGTCATGCTCATGTTACACTTCTATTTTATTCTGTTATTTTGATATTGATCGTACATTATTAAACTAACTATTTAATATTATGTTGAAATTTAATATACTTTATTTATATGATTTTTTTATTCAGTTAATATTTGGTAGATTTGCTCATTTTTTCTGATAACGAACACTTAAATATTGATTTATTGAACACTGTTAAACTTACATTAATCATTTGTCGTTAGGAAATACAAAGACCATTCCGATGTCTGAATGACTGTAGACATTTATTGTATGTCACTGTGATAAATCGAAATTCACTGTTTTAAATTTATGTGGGCTAAATGCTAAATTTAAGCAAAAAAATAATGTATCGGTCAGAAATAATATTAACTGGATATGGTTTAGTTATATGTCACTTTTATGACTTATATAGTAGCCTTTATTAACTTATACATTCTGTAAATATATTCTATTCAATTCTTGAATATCTTAATACTGTTTTTTTTCATTTAACTTTATTTATTTAGCATTATATTCAGATCTTCTTTTTCCTCGCCTTAATCGCAACTACTTGGGGCCGGCCATTATATCATATTCATTATATTTATAGCATTATATTCAGATGAATTTAATATATATATATATATATATATATATATATATTCTTCCTGTTATTTTGGGTTCTGTATATTTTATTTTATAAATATGGTTTTAATTTTTAATAATTGTTGTATTAAACTATAAATGTTATATATAACCTTTCCCCTCCTATGATAAGGTATGAAATTCATGGTGCTCCGGTTATATAATTATAAACTAGTTAAATATGCATGTTGTCATTAAAAAAATAAAGTTTATTTATCATAATAAAGGATGATACTAAAAAGTAATTAATATCTGTTAAACAAATATATGTAATCAAATATAACATTTTTTTTTTCAATATTATATTTATTTTGTAAGGAATTCAGTGGGTTTTGTTAAACGGATCACCTATATTTCTCTTTGGTCAAATTCTTGTACAATAATTATATTTATTTTGTTTTAGCTATGATATTAAACAATAATCGGTAAATGAAATAGTGTAACTCATACTACACAATATTTATGTATTTTTCAATTAACTTTAACTGGAATTTATCGTAAATAATAAAATACTTTTTATTATGATTGTTGTTGTTAGTTACATAAAAAGTCTTTTCATGTTAAATATAATGATTTTGTTGTATTGGTTTCGTTTGAATTTTTTATAAGTACATTAATTATTGTTTAATCTTGATATGAAATAAAATTCTATTGAACTAATTAAAAGTTCCTATTCAATAAGTCATAGTTGCAGAAAATAAAATTCAATTTTATTACAAAACAAAATTATAAGTATTATGTTACAAATGAGAATTTTTATAAAAAAAGTTTTTAATTCATAACATAATATGTTTTATGTTAGATTCACATTTCAGCCTTGATTCCAAGTCGAGTATGAATTAGTTTTTGTATATGCATTTTTTTTTTATCTATAAAAATTCTTAGCTTACACTGGACCGTTTTGTTAGTTTATATGTTTAAAGAACACAATTTCAATATAGTTGAACCAAAACACCCTCGATTTTAGAAATAAAAAAAAAAATCCCAAAACTATGCTACTGTCAAAAATTACATTTCCTCATAATATAACTTCTATAACTTTATTTAAAAACACTTATCTCAAAGATGTGAAAATTTTAAAGTTTATTAGAGGTAACATGTTTTCTGTTGGTATAATTTGTATGAAAAAAGTAGTAGTTTTAAACCAACAATTAAAAAGTTTTAAAACAATTTTTTTCCACTCAATTTTTAAAAATGTTCCATAAGATCTGGCAACTTTTAACCTATATCAGCTTATAGCTTTTTAAGTGTACTACAATATTAAAAATTAAAAAACGTATCCCAAAATTGTTCTACTGTGAAAAATAGGCTATAAAATTTAAAAATAATTGTAATTAGAAAACAACTTTTTTCAATTAAGCAATTGATTTAACAAGAATTAATATTTGAGTGTTATTCCAAAACATTGACATTGTAAAATTACAAATATAAAAAATTACTATCGCATTTAACAAAATTGCGTAGAGTTGTTTGTTATGATAGTGATGTAAATCATTGTCTGATGTCATTTATACTTATTTTAACTAACTATGACTCCACTGTGCTGGATTTGTTAATATTATTGTGGTTGGGTTGAAGTGAAAAACAAGCATTAACTACCTGAAACGCAAATAAATTAGAAATAACACATATATATTTTTTATTTGAAGACATTGATTTTACTATTATAGATATTTTTTTGTGTCTGTTAATAAGTGTTCTTAGTTCTTAATATTACTAACCAATACAAGATAATAGTTCAAACTCCATGAAACTAAAAAAATATTTAAATTATTTTATTTATTTTATTTTTAAAAATGTCTTGAAAAATTACAAATGTTGAAATTTTGACAATTTTTTCAAAATTTATTAATACTCATTAATTTTATGAGAAATTAATTGATCAATACAATTTTTTGCAACAATCATAAATCTTCTTTTTTTAACCCTATTCAAAATCTAAGTACATGAAGAGTTTTAAAAAAGCAATATTCGCGTATTTATATTTATGTATGGAATAGATTTGTTTAATGTCAATCTAGAAATGTTAAACTTTTTATGTTGCTAAGCAAGTCATTTTGGTACTCAATTATGAAATGATGAAAATTATTTAAAAATCAATTAATTAAACGTATTTAATAGAAAATTAATATCTAAATTATGAGAAAATAAACATTTTTAATCAAACATAAACTATTGATAAGCTTATTTTTTTAAAATTCGTTTTGTTAGTTTTTCAACTGATCATTATCATTTGCAATCGTAAAAAAACAATTAAATTACGTTATGGGAACGGCTTCGTGAAAATAAATTTCTCATGCAGTTATTTTGCGCATTATAATGATGTACGTTAAAGTAAAACACTCAACTATGTAGTCTCTAGTGTGGTTGTTCTGAATGACTGTCGAACGGTCTAAGCTGACGTTTATTCTATTTCGTTGGCAGCATAAGTTTATGATATTTACGGAATAACTACATTACCGCAATATTCATTACACTGGCTAAGGAAAATGCGTGGAACGATTTCGATTGTTCCACAGCTGTCAGTCGATAAAGACTGATGAAAAAAACTTGGCAAAATACTAGTTCATGAAAATACGTGAGCAATTGAAAGCAATTTTAGCTCTTTGATGATTGTCTGGTGATGAAATAGATATTTCAAGTAATCGTTTTTAGACAGTTTTTCTCCTAGCTCTATGTGATATTGAGTTTATTTGGACAATAAGTTATTTTTAGCGTACATATCTTTCAATTTACCTCTTACATGATATATTTTTATTAATGAAAACATTAATACAATAAATTAGTATCATCGAAAACGGATAATTTTGATTTTTTGTTTTTGTAATTTAAAAATACCATAACTTTATTTTAAAAAACTGTAACATAACGTAATGTTCATCATATAGTAAAGTGTCGTATACTAATTATCTTTCTTAAAATATATATATTTTTTTTAAGAAAGCGAAAATCTATTACAGGAAATTTTGAAAAAGACTTCTCATGTGTATCAAAAAAAATTTTTGACTTAATTCTCCAAAATATTTTTGACAACTTTTAATTTAAATCGAATTAAAGATTTTGAAACTTTCATTAAGACTAAAAACAAAACGAAGCAATCGAAAGTGAAATCAGCCCATAAAAGGAAAATGCGTATTTTTTCTAATTCATTACTAACACTTTTTTTAAGTGTATATAAACGGTCCTTTATAGAGATTAATAAATTTCTATATATCAAATAAGATATAAAACAAACTCAAATCATTTGATTTTTTAATGTAATTATACATATTATATTTATTAAAAAATATTGTATGTGACAATGATACTAAATTAAATTAATTTTATAATATTATATATTCATAATTAAATTCACATAGTAAATTTTATATCCTGTTGGTCGTATTCCATCATCTAATAACTATATAATAATGATAATAATTATACTCTATAACAATGAGTCTGTGAATTGTAACCAGACATTAATGTACTTAGTGTGTGCATATAAATAGCACACGTTGCTAGAACTCGTAGCTAAATGCGTTAACTAATGATCGTTGCCTGAGAACTCGTGTCATTGTCAATTTTAGCACATCAAGTTAAAAATGGTTAAATTCTCTCTGGCATAGACCAGAAAGAAGACATATATACTACGACAAATTGAAACGACAAATGACATCTGGTGCCACTGTTGACTCTGCGCGTGTTAATGATAATATTCTATTTTAAAAGTCATTGTTAAAATAATTTAACTACTTATACATATAGTTAAAATCTTTCTAGTCATTTTTAACTACTTCGAAAGCCATTAAAGTATCATTCCACGCTATGCTATTGCTGACACCTTAATTACCATTATTCATTACTTTTGATTTTGATTGAAACCGCAGTTATTTCGATTTATTAATTCATTTTTATACTATTATAAAATATTCCTCGTTCTCGGACTGATTATAGTAATTCATCTTAAAAATAAAATAATTAAGTTATGTAATGTAATTAGCAGTAAAACACTATTGATTACATATACTGAAAAAACATAATAAAAAATCTAATTTCGGTAATACTATGCCAAATTTTTAGTTAAATTTTGAATCTAATTTACTCATTTAATAAAAATAAATTTTACACTTTAAGGAATAACTAAGAATTCATACAACGTAGTTTTGTAGAATATTTCATTGTAAATCGTCAAGCTTTGTACTAAAAAAATGATTATAAGCAAAATAACTACAATTCTCACATAACTGAAACTTGTGCTCGTTTCCAAATTTGATGTTTAATCAGTCCCTGTACTATTGTTTTACTAGAATCTCGTTCGATTAATTGAACAAGATTTAGTTGAACAATTTTTGTCATAAATTTCTCAACGTTTATTTCAAATGTAGAAGTGAAACTAATCTATTATTTCACAAAACGACTTCCTAGTATAAAGCAAAATGTACAGAATAAATTTATACACACTACTCAAGGTGTATACATCTAGTTCTTTATTCATCTGCATCAGTCACTATGAATGAGTATGTCACTTAAAATTAGTAAATCCCATAGATAACAAAAACGTCACGTGCTAAGAGAAAAAAATTTATAGCACCTTAAACATCTGTCAATAATTTTAAATAGTTTTATTTGATGTATTACTTAAATTCCACTTTCACCATTATATACAGAAAAATAATTGAACTAGAGACAACTCTATCGTTTTATTCGTTACTTACGTATTAAAATTTTAAGCATTTATTAAAATACACTACTAAATAATTATTATGTGTCTTTCTTATGAAAATTCTCTTGTAGGTAAACAAATATTGTCCTTTATTTTTAATATTCTTTATAAATTACTGTCTGTATTTTTTTTTATTAAATTATTAATTTTTATAATATGTATTTTATATACGTATGATTAAAATAAATAAATGTATAAATTATTACAAAATCTATAATAACTAAAATTATGATATAAATTAATTTTTGTAACTATTATAAATCAATTCTCTGAACAGAATGATGCGAGACTTTACACACTTAATCAGTATGTAAATCTTTAGAAATAGTATTTTATTATATATTTGTATGAATTTACTTTTATCAAGTAATTGTCAAAATATCTATTTATACTGATGCCCATTGGTGATGGTAAGAGGGGACATAGTAGAAAATATGCAATTCTTCAAAAAATTAATTTAATTATATTAATTTTAACTAAAATAAAACTAATATCGTTATAAGTTATGTTTTTGAATTTTTAAATATATGTTATATATTATTTTAAATTACAGGAATTTTTCCTGAAGTATATTCAAAAAAGTTTTGTCCTCCATGGGTTTTGTCAGATGGGTGCCCGTGTCTATTTATGTTTGTATATTTGTATGTATGTCTCCTTATTAAAACCAATTATTCATAATATAATATAATAAAAACAATTATGGTAAATCAAATTAAATTAAATTACATATGATTAGTAAATTACAACAAATATAAAGCTTAGTCATGTTGAATTTGACATTTTAAGATACTTACTGTGGTTTGTATTGTCAACTGTGTAATAGGTCAATAGAAGATTATTGTACCAGTCGATAAGAAAGTCTGTATAAAACGAAATAAAATGGAAATTTAAAGATATTATGTTGTAAAGGGAATTGAATTTCTCATTACGTCTCCTGTTTATTTGTTTTGGTTGGGAAGTTGTGTCTATAATACGGTAAATGTAAAACATTAAATGGCATAACACGATGTTTTGGCTAAAAATAACGATATTTTAATACCACAGTGGAATGGACCAACCTTAGAAAATTGTCAACTTCCGTCGACAGTCAATTGACAATGCTGTACCGATGTAACATATTTAATTGCGCTCTACAAGACCCTTTTTAAATACATTAACTGCGTTCATTTCTTAAATTCCAGTTGTTGTACTCCAAGCACGTGCGCGGCGTGTGCACATTTTACTGTCTTGTTTCAACGTTAATTATTGTCACTTGGTTTTCTTTCTGTTTATTACGAGTTTGCATACTTCCATAGGCTATGGTATTCGAGTACATTGCTACTCGAGGAGATAGAATTTCACCAAGAAAATAACATTGAACGAATGGTTTTTATTTTACTATTAACTAAGTGGTTCATGATAAGTGAATCACTGTTCATTTTATTTCATCATTATAGAGTGAGTTTTCTATAAAAATGTACTTGTAGAAGAGTTTTATTTTGATAACACATTGAAAATGATGATTTGTTTTTATAAATCACTTTAAGTATCAATAATTTAATTATTTATTATTTAAGGTAGTTTTGAAGGATACATTTTACAAGATGCTAACTACACATATATTCACAGTTATTTATTTGTGGGCCAGAAAATTACATATTTATTAACCTGAACTTTATTTGATAAGGAAAAAAACATCGAGTTTATTAAGCGTCATATTTATGATGTGTTTAACCTTACAACATTAATGTGTTGGAGCTTGGCCTATAGTTAATGAAGTCAGAACATCAAACATGAAGTTTTACAGTAGATAATTTTTTTGTCTTGTTACACCATCCTTGTCGTTGGCGACGTATTTAGGGAGGGAGTGGATATCATCGCCCCAGGCAGAAATTTAGGGACTGCAGTATTTCAATCTCAATCGTGAATATGTCGCCGTACTTAAAGTACATATTTTTGAGATTAAAATTTGTCCAAAATAATTAATATGAATGGTTAGACAATGATATTTCTGTTAGTAAAAAACATTCTTCTGGAAAATAATCAAGTTGTTTTACATTATTTCATAGTATTTCAAAGATTTTTTTAATAACACTGAAGTGCTAATATATAACTTCATTTTCACTAAAGAAAACAAAAGAAAATGAATTAAAAAGGAATCTTATAAGTCAAATAATATATGACTCGCGAGATCCTTTTTCAATATACGTGACATTATATTATGTATTGGCATTCACAAAGGCATTCATAATACATTTCGTGATTACTATACTGACACACTTTGTTAGGATTATTTTCAAAGCCTTTTTTCGTCACTTAAGCTTAAAGACTAACACACAAAAAGGAAATTAAATACATAAGTCCAAGTACTTTTTGTATGATTAATGTATATATATGATTAAATTTATATAATCATATATATTTATATATGATTAAATTACTCATTACTTTTTGACAATCGATTCAAAATAATATTTGAAATTTAATTATGGACTAGTGAAAATTTGTTATTCTGTTCCTTGTATAAAAATAAGTTTGGATTCTTATTTAACTAAAAATTACCTATTTTTTCTCATTTACATGCATAGATAACTAATCAAAATTTACAACTAGAAATTTTACTTAATAAACTTTGTATTTATAATGTTTGATTGAAATAAAAAACACTTTGTGCGTGCCTTTATATATTTTTCAGTATATTATAGAAAATTTTTTTAACTAGACTTTAATATATCCTTTACTATTTGTTTTTGTTAAAATAATTTTTATTTTATATTTTTTAAAAAAATGATTAATTATTACAATTATAAATGACTATTAAGTAAATGACAATTAAGAAATTCGCAAAATTTTAATGCTAAATTAAATTTTAAATACATTTTAAGTTAAAATAGTTATTTATATTATTTTGTAATGTTTTTAGTGTCCCGTAGTTATCAGAAAGAGACTAATGTTAAAAAATAAAAATAGAATATTGTTTCAAAGGCAAAACATTGAGTATTCACCGTCATTTTATTTTGTGGGGTCATATGCATAATTTCCAGTTCAATTATAATTTCTTCGTTTAGGCAAAATGTAAAAACATTATGAAAATTTTAAAAAATGTGATGGTAATTTTAAACTTTAGGCAAACATATGAGTTTTAACCACTGAGCAGTAATTTATAAAATTACTTTTTTTAGATTGTTACAATTAACCATAAATGGCTCCTATACGTTTAATAAACAAACAGTCATTAATGTAGGTATAAAAAAAGTTTATATTAAAAGTACTCCATACACTGTATACCAATTTCATTTTTTTATTACAACGGTTATATATAGTCTCTTGGAAATATACCTACATCTGGTTAAATCATTCTCTGAGGATGGAAAAATACCCCTACACGGAAATGTCATATGACTTTTTTAAAAAGACTTAATTTTGCTACTACATTTAGAATTTTTGTTGAAATCATTGAATATTTTATCATTTTTAAATTTAAGTGACACTTTATAGTTTGAGAGTAGTAATTTTCCTTATCCTTAAAATAGTTAATTTTCGACAGAAAACATTTGTTTAACAAAAAATATATTGTTTTTTGTTTAGGTATTGGGTTGTTCTTTTTCATTTGTTTCACATATTTATGATCGTATCGAACAACTTATCTATATATTTTTTTTAATTGACTAAAATTCAATAATCAATTTGGTCTGTTAAATAATTAAATTTGTTTTATGCATCAATTAGATTTTTGTAAATGTAATTTTGTCAATAATTTCGTGATTATTTTTCAATAAGTGTAAAATTAAAGTTTATATTAAATGTAATTAGTATAATAGACCGATAAATAAGCCACTGATAGTTGAAATGTTGAAATTAAATGCTGCTAATTTTATGAACATATATTAAATGCATCAATAATTGTTAAGGAACTCAGAGAGTATTTTATTTTAAAATTAGTAATGACTAAATGTTTATTAGGAAAAATTCTTATCACAAAATTCCATTTTAAAATCATAACAAACACATTATTCATATTGGTCATTAAATGCGTAAATCGATTCTTTAGCAAGGGTGTTTAATTAAATTCTTTCATGGAAGTGTAAAAATCAAATTATTGTACAACTCAAATAGCTTTTTGAAAGCCAGGATGACACGCCTTTCCTTTTTGTTAACCTTGCAATCGTTGAGCACGTCAAACAATTTCCCGCGGTTAATCTTTTTTGCTGCTATTATACTCAACACCTTGTGTGTATTACTTACGCAAGAGTATTTTTAATTTTCTCTCATCAACCATTTTTTAAGACAAATCAATGTAAACAATGCAATACCATTAGTATACCGAATTTACCTAGTTACATTAAACTGAAAAAAATCTATATGATAAAATATAAAATACATTTATGTTTTTAATACTCTAGGTAGTGAATACATGGAAAATTTATTGTAATGAAAATGATTTTTAAAAACACGGAAACTAATGGTGTATCAATATAGTAAAATTAATTAAAAATAAATAAAATTATCAAACACCACAAAATGCACATGAATAAATCAATAGACAAACAAATATTATTTGTATCTGTTTGGCGTTTATGATGAAAACATCGTTCTCAAAATAGGCGTTTTGATGATTTTTCAAGTTCTCTTCATCCTGCTGGATTGATTTAATTAAATTATAATTAATAAGTTACAAGCAATCAAAAGTATTTTTTTGGATTTTAACTAAATTAATATTTTTTTAATTTTTTAAGTTAAATTATATTAATGATATTACTGATATCAAAATATTACATTTCATCGTTACCCTAAGTTGTTTAAAAATGATAAAACAAGTATTCGTATATTAGTTTTAAATTAATTAAAATATATTTTTTTCGTTCTTTTTGCTTTATAACCATTTTATTCACTCTGAACACATTACTTGCTTTTGTAGTGATATATGTTTCAATCGGAATTTTATATATCTAACGGTGGCGGTTTATGTAAAGGCATAAACTGTTTAATGGCCGATTATATTTTTTTTACGTTTTAATCGTTGAAATTACAGCGATGGGCTAGAAAATAAATGGCATCTAAATTATAAAGTAAATGATTCTCGAGACTCAAAATAATACGCATGTATTTTATTACTCGTATAAAAATAAAGGAATGGTTTACAACTTAAAAAATGAACATAATTACGTATGGTATTCTTTTTAGTGAGCCAATAAAATATTTACAAGTGTTATGAAATATTAAATATTCCATTTGGTAAGATTAAATTATACCGAAAAACAATAGTATATTAACAAAAAATGAAGCGATTAAATTTTTATAATAATATAAAAATAAATACTTTATCTGTATTAAAAAAATGTCACAAGTGAAATTATTGTATGTCATGTACAATAATAAGGGTCTAGTAGGTTTAGTTTATAGTAACAAAAAAGTTCCTTTATTTTATAAGTATTCATTATAATTACTAAGTATAACTTATTTAAGAATCCTTTTTGTTTTATGCTTTATAAAAGCATCTATGTGCTATACATATGACAGAACTAAGAACAAAGGCGCCCACCAGATAAATTGCTGCAGGTTAATATTTATTTTAAACAAGGGTAAAGATATTTTTTTTTAAATGACCTGTTTTTACCTATCATATTCTTTTTGGATGTTTTTTAATATTTATGATGTGATGAAAAATAAATGCAAAAGTTAAAAAAGAAGTATTGATTTTAGATACTGATTTGGAAACTTGCATTTAAATGTTAAGCAAAATTAAAAATTTTCTTAAAATCAAATTTTATATTCAATAAAATCAATACCTTCTATATTAATCCCCTTTATGGACGCTCTTGTTTATGAACAAATAATATTTATAAAAACTTAATTTGTATAATCTAAAATTTAATTAAGTCTAGTTAATATAATTTAAAATAAAATTATTTCTAAATGATTAAAAATAATCTTATTAAATGATTACCGTAATTTTTAAGTTTTCAACAATNCAACTTTTTTCAATTAAGCAATTGATTTAACAAGAATTAATATTTGAGTGTTATTCCAAAACATTGACATTGTAAAATTACAAATATAAAAAATTACTATCGCATTTAACAAAATTGCGTAGAGTTGTTTGTTATGATAGTGATGTAAATCATTGTCTGATGTCATTTATACTTATTTTAACTAACTATGACTCCACTGTGCTGGATTTGTTAATATTATTGTGGTTGGGTTGAAGTGAAAAACAAGCATTAACTACCTAAAACGCTAATAAATTAAAAATAACACATATATATTTTTTATTTGAAGACATTGATTTTACTATTATAGATATTTTTTTGTGTCTGTTAATAAATGTTCTTAGTTCTTAATATTACTAACCAATACAAGATAATAGTTCAAACTCCATGAAGCTAAAAAAACATAATAATAATAATAATAATAATAGAAATTAAGTTGAAAGTATTTCTAATGTAATATATGAAGTTCTTTAAAAAATAATGGAATTTAAATAATAGTTTTATTTTAATTATATTTTCGCATTAGTTCAAAAAAATTATTTTCTTCAATGAACAAATCAATATTTATTGAGTATAAGAAATAAGCAATTGGTTACAGAAGCTCTAGAATTGTATATAAAACAATTTCAGTGGAAATTCCATTTGATAATTGTAGTTTCCATTATAATTATGGAGGATAATTATTATCCTCCTTTGACATGTATTGAATATGAATCTAATTTTTTTGTGACAAGGCGCTCTTGGTGAGGTACCAACTCTTAAATGTACTTAATTATTGTGAATGCATTTTTGAGCATAATCATATTATTTCAGTATTCGAGTAATAATTCAATTTATGAGAGTGTAACACTTAGTATCTTTATACCCACGTGACATTATTCGGTTCATTAGACACTTTAGATCGTTCATTTTCGCTCGTGATCAATAGAAATGAAAAGGGTCTTCATAAAATAACAGTACTTGTTCACACTTGTAGCGATTTGTATTTTAGATGATTTTCTAAGTGTGATCATTATACGGCGCACTATTATGTCACATAACGGACAAGCTTGAGTTCACAGATTACATGACCGATGCAGCGCTGTATCATTGTCTACGCACATGACTTACAAAATGAATCAACATTTATTAGACCACAATACAGTGATTGTTCTTTATTTAAACAGTAAAATTTATGAAAATGACTAGGAATCTTATATTTAAATTATTAACAACCGTTGTAAAAAATTCACTTGTAGAATAAATGGTATAAACAAAGAGGTTTGTCCTCTAATAACTGAACTGAATCCATTTTTATTCACTATCAGGTTTAATGCCTCTGGCAACACAGACCAAGAGATCTCACATAAAAATATAGAGGAAATTTATCATTTAAAGATGATTGATCATCGCAGGGCGAACTCATGTTTCTGATTTCAACAGTATTTGGAGTAAAAGTTTTGACACTTTTCAAATGTCAGTGTTTTTCTTACTATAGTTTAAAGCTTTTATCTGATCTAAATCAAAAGAAAAAAGTGTTTTGAGTCTGTTAAATGTTCCCTAGACATTATTTGAAACTAATATCGTGTGGCAATGATCGGTGTACGTGTTATTGGCGCACTATTTAATTGTAATAAATCTTACTAGTGACGCAATGATGTGGCTGGTAGATGGCATGCAACCGATTTTATAATTGTACCAGCACTTAATTTTATTAACACGATGTTATAATATTTATATTTTTTATATATAAAGGTATTAAATATTAATTTAAAATTTTCATTATTTAAATAATAAATGTTTATATGCGCTCTGTTATTATAGGCAACTATTAAGCATAATAATTATTTATATATATTTTTGTTCTACGCTTATTATGTACTATAATATGTTTATAATACGTAATTGATAAATAGTATTACAATTAAAGAGATATTTTTTAAAAATCGAGTTGATATTATACATTTGATTGTTAACAGTGTAAGCGTAACTTATCGATTAATTAATAGTATAAAAAGTATAAAGTTCTTTTTATGGCAATTGGTAATTTTTATTTATAAAATATCAGACCGGTAACAAGATAAAATCTGACACTGCTGCTAGGGTTTAACGGTCTGTCATTGAAAATAACACGGTACGGGATTAGAACTCACAGTCCAAAATGTTGTTGAGACAACCCTTCCACTATGCTGCTGTGTTTTTTATGATTTATAATTCAGATCCCGAAAAACTTCCATATAGGTTAATGAAGTGATGTACGTCTGAGAGAAACACGGTATTGTGTCAAATATTGACCATAATAATTGAAATATAACTTTTTTTTTATATTTTTAAATAGTATTTACACATAACTTAAACCACGGAAACAAGCAAACTCCTTATTTTGTCTAAATTCACATTACTGTTAATACCCTTGAGAATATAAAACTTATAATGTATAAATACCTGAAAACTAAACATAATATGTCATTTGTTTTTGAATCTCAATAACATAATCATTTTGGTAACTTTTAATATAAAACCGATTGAAACTATAGTTTTATACTAAAAAAGTAAAATCAGATAGGTCGAGTAAACTTAATATCTTAAGAACGATTTGAGGTAAACATCAAGCAGCAGAATAAATAATTAGCATAATGTTTAAATTGATTTGATCGTCATATTTAAAAACTATATGATTTATACTACGTGATACCTTTATCGTCTATTTTGTAATATCGATTTAATTTATATGCCGTAAAAAAGGAAAGCTAAAAAATTGTATTTAGTTGATGTATAATTTTAAAGATATATTTTTGAAGATATATCTTATAATAGCAGCTAAAATACCTACCGTTAAAATTATATAGGGTGTTTAGTAAGCAAGGAAACAGGATTCTGTTTTCTCATCTTTTATAAAAATTGACCTCTTTCCTTAGTCCTTAGTCCTTAGTTACATTACAACCTGTAATGAATTATCAGTTCACCTTATTGTATATTTTTTTGATAATTAATTGTTTATATTTATATAAATATATATATAGATAGAGTTATTACTAAATATTAAAATAAAATTTATAAAGAATGTATAATAAGTAAAACATTGAAAATTATGCAGAATGTGTCAATTAGGAAAAACTGTGAATATTAAAATATACAGCTATATCAAAAATAAAAACCCTGAATTATTTTATTAAATTTATCTATAAATATATATGTTGTTAGATACAAAAATATTACAGACATACTTGTCACCTATCTTGAAAAGTGATTATTTCGAATAAATCTTATTCTGAGACTTTAACATTGTTATTTTGTTATTGAACTAAATAAAATAGAAAATCTAAATTCTTAAATTTCCTTCAATATGTTTTTTATTTACTACCTAATAATTATTAAGTATTATTAAGTTTATATACGGTTGACATTATATGAATATTTATTCATATTATTATTTCAGTTATTATTCTATTAACAAATTGTTAACGTGTAATTATTATTATTATTTTAATACCTTAATAAACAAACTTTCAGTAAAAAAATATACAGTACTATGATATAGTAGCAATTTATATACAAAGTAAGACCATTACAAATGTCAAAAGATATGCGAAATATTATTTAGTAATATTACTTTTTAGGTACTTTAAGTAGTAAGTTTTTACTTTCACAGTTAAATAAAATATCAAGAAATAACAATGCCAATATTCATTAACTGATTAAAGAATTATTTTTTGTATAATAATTATTATACTCTAATTTATTTAATTAAAATTAAATAAATTTATAAATTTACAAATATTATATATTACAAATTGTACACTAAAACTTCATTGATTTACATTTGAACTTTTTTTAAAAAGAATATATAAATACATATATAAAATTAGTTTTACCAATTAAAATTTCAAGCGTAATTTATAATTTATAGTTGTTAACAAAAATTTAACTGATTAATCTCAAGTTAGAGGTATAAAATAACCAAAATTGAACTAAATCTAATCGTTATTAAGGGTTTCTGGATTAAGAATAGGGATATAGACCAATTATACAGGGTGATTTTTTTATCATAACCCACTCAATTACTTGCAGAATAATAATAATTTAAACATTTTTTTTTTCATTATCTTTTGTTACACATTATTCTTGAATTTTTAACTATGTAATACTTTTTAAGTTCATCCCTTATGCCTTGGAAGGGGGTCAACTTTGTTTTTTTAAATGGTAACACATATTTTTAATTTAATAAAATGTTTGAGTTTTTAATTTAATAGTAAATGGCATTTGAATTTTTAATATAACTTAATTAGCTTATTAGATATAATCATTTAAAGTTTCAAATTTTTGAGTTAATATACAGGTATAATACACAAGGGATTACAAATACAGGTAGCTAATTGGTTTTTTATAACATCGATATTAGCAGGTACACAGCATTGTTATTATCAATTGTAGTAAGGCACATTGTTATGAGTTTATAAATACACTAACTGACAATACAGAAAGTATATCTATTGATAATCATAATTGATAATAAACAATCCGTGACTGAGACAGCAATGTCATAAAAATCCAATTAGCTACCTGTATTTACAATCCCATGTGTATTATACATGTATATTAACTCAAAATTTTGAAACTTTAAATGTTTATATCTAATAAGCTAATAAAGTTATATTAAAAATTCAAATGCCATTTACTATTAAATTAAAAACTCAAACATTTTATTAAATTAAAAATATGTGTTACCATTTAAAAAAACAAAGTTGACCCCCTTCCAAGGCATAAGGGATGAACTTAAAAAGTATTACATAGTTAAAAATTCAAGAATAATGTGTAACAAAAGATAATGAAAAAAAAAATGTTTAAATTATTATTATTCTGCAAGTAATTGAGTGGGTTATGATAAAAAAATCACCCTGTATATTTAGTGCATAGAACTTTTGTCTAATAAAAATCATAAATACAAAATGATTCTTTTAAAACTAGCCACTTGTAATGAATAATAAGTTTTTTGATATTATTATGTTTTGGATTTTGTTAGATACATATGCATCTCTACTTATTCGATATAAAATAATTTGTATCTTGTACCTCTTGTATCTTACAGGCGTGTTAAATTTATTTTTAATGGCAACATACATATTGAGCTAGTTTTTTATTTATATAATTTTATAATTATAAAATAAAAAATAAAATAACTAGTTACTAACAGCTTTTGGACAATTACTTTAGAAGTTACAAGCATTTTAAAATATTGACTGGAGATCAGGAGTGAGTGCAGCTATTTTTATCACTAGTCATTTCTCGACCGCACTTCTCCTCCCACTAAGGTACAAAAATATGAATATCTTTTGAAGCATAGTAGTCCATAAGTTGCAATCGACTAATTAATTTTTAATTAGATCTTTTTCTATTTTATAGTTGTAAAATTATATAATTATAAAAACTAGCCTTAACTAATTTAATTTGTATGTTGGCATACAAAAAATAAAGTAGACACTCTTAAAGGATATAAGGGATAGACATAAAAATATTTTATAACAAATAAATAGATAGAAACAGATAACAAAATCTAAAAAAAAAAATAAGAATTTCAAAAACTTAATATTTTAAGAGAAATCTAGTGTCTAGTATTTAAAGAATGATCTTATATATTTATTCAATAAATGTATTACTACGAACTATTAATGATCAGTAATTTTAAGCAAACTACATGTTAGATTAGTTGTATATGATCTAAATATGCGTAAAAGTGATAATTTTTTTTTCATCCAGAAACGTCAGAATAATAAATATAAAACTTCCGCACGTCTGTATGACATTTAGAGCAAATGGCCTGTATAATGAATTTTAATAACAGCTATAAACAGTACATTTTCATCCATTCTGAATACATTACGGTTAAAATTGTGCATAAATAGGGTAAATAATAGAAGGAGAAAAAATCTATCCAAGTGGAGACAAAGAATTAGAGAATAAAAAAATTACTGTGTATATCATCAATTTATTTTATAAATCTTTAATAAAAAAATCAGTTATGTTTAAATAAATTTTTACTGTAATGATTTATAGTTTTGTTATTAATGAGAATATTTAAAACGCTACTATTATATTTAATAACATTTTCTTTGTGTTGAATGTAAAATATGAATTATAATGTTCTATTTAAAAAAGAATATGAAATATAGAATTTATTGATTTTTCTAATGAATTTTATTATAAAATTTACACAAACTAGTATTTTAATAGTTTCTATTTTTAGCTAATTTCACACTTCATAAATATGATATAAGCTTATTTTTTAAAGTGTGTCACTTAAAAATTAAAGATTTTTACGCTTTTTAAAATAAATTTGATAAATACAAATCAGTTATTTAATCAAATATTAAACAAGTAATTTTTTATTAATAACACTTTTTTATCTTTAAAATTATTCGATAATAATAATTTTGCTGGCTATTAGGCTCCGATATTTTTTTTTTATTAAAAATCCATAGCCACTACGAGATCTAATAATTTACTTTTGAAAAAAAGTTTTTCACAGATAATTCCTAATTATTCTAATGAATAATAAATATTAATAAAAAACCATAAAACAACCAATAACTATTTATAGAATTGTCGTAAATAAAAAAATTTACTATAAATCATTTTTTTACTGACATATTTATTCTAATTCTATGAAATTTGTATTTTCTAAATCATATAACGTGTGCTATTAACTCGTTCAGTTATAAATAAATAGATAAAATAAGTCTATGTAAGTGAAATATTCTCAAAAAACTGGAATTATCATTTTTGTCACAATGAATAAAAAATGTGAACTTTGTTAAGAATAAAGTATATTTGGTAGAACAAGATTATGACAATAAATCACAAATATCTTTTAGTATCTCTGGGAATAGTAGAAGTTTTTAAGTATGTAGTATACGTTTAGCATCTATTGAATTAATAAATTAAATTGTAAGCTCAATGATTTTTTCGTGGATTTACTAGTATAATGTTTTGTATTTAATATAACAACATGCTGTTTAGCACTCTTGTATATTTATAAAAAAATATATATATATCATAAGTACAAATATCAATATGATATTTACCATAAATGAGCAATGATGACTCAACTCATTTAAAATGTTATAATAAATTATTTTTCCGTTATCTAACTACCATAAAATGTGAATTATTATTTATTATTTTTATTAAACAATGTGTATTTATTTATAAAAAAAATAATGACATTTCATGATCGATTTAGTGTAATAAATGTTTCAAACTGTAATCTAAACAAACTATAATGATTCTCTAAATTTTACATAGATAATAATATTGAGGATTAACTGGTAACCACCGCAGTACTTAATTTATCACGATTATTTGCGTTGTGTTTATCGCTTACAAAATATGTAATATTAATTTACAATACTATATTTGTCGCCTAAAACTAGGAATTTGATGGGTTTAAATGAATTACACACAGATCACGCTATTTGTAAATCACTTAAATGCAACATTAGCAGCTGCAAACAATAACTGTATATTTTTCATAATAACTAAATTTAATTCTCATAAACACGTTATCTCACCATTAGCGGAACAAGTTCAAAGGAAATGATACAATATTTTTGACAATTATTTGATTATATCGAATCGTTTGGGTCAAGTAAAAGAAACATTTCATTAGTTCTTTCACAAAGTAGCAAATTACAACGTAGTACTTTTTTTGAAAAAAAAAAACTTAGTTCATAAGATTCTTTAGAAAAAAATTTCTTTGGAACAAATTTTTGTTAATTTGCTGGAAATTTGTAAAAATATTTGATTTTCAACAAGAATAAGATCTATGAAAGAATATTAAATTAATTTTAAAATTAAACATTTAACTGTTGCCCTATGTGTGTAAAGATAATGTTGAAGTAGATGTGATTTTATTTTTAAAATGATATTTGTATAGCTATGTGATGTCGAGCAGACTTAAAAACAAATAAATCACAGTCAGAAAGTTATGAACTTTGTGACTTATGTACGTGAATACATTAAATGCAGTTACAAAAATGACAGAATAGAAAATATTTTATTTATTGTCTGATACGACTTTAAAAAAACATGGGTTTTAAGTAATTTTACATAGAAGTATTAGTATTTACATGACATAGAATGTTTGATGTATACGAAAATGTATTATTTTAATTTTGCGTTCACTAAATTGGACGTTAAGCGCCCCAAGGTCTCAGAAAGGTCTTTGAGAACTTCTCGCGTCTCAGAGTTACAGTTATGTGATAACTTGATGACGTAATGCATACAGTGTGGCGGCCTACTTAGTTCAAACGTGTGGCACCTCTGTGAGTTGTTGCAGGGCTCGATTTTGTTGGGCTGAGCTAGTAGGTTTCTAACTCAAGGGTAGCTCTGTGGAGGGGAAAGATAAATGGAATAATTACAATATAATTTTTGCAAACAAACAAGTAATCAAGAGTACATATTTGTATTTTTTTATTTAAAATTTGTATAATATTTCAACTATTTTAAATGGTACATCAAAAGACTTTCCGGAATTTTAAAAAACAATTAATACAATTTGATTTTGAATCGATAAAATATGTACTCTTAAATGGTTTAAAAACGAGATGTTCAAAGACAATTATTGTAAGTTGCTTAAACATATGTGTTTTACTGTAAAAACCTACGGCTGATAAAATTTTAAGAGAAAAGGGTAAAAAACGAATTTTTTTTTTTGAAAATTATAGTACAAAGGATTCTATTAATTTCTGAAAAGAAAAATTATATTTTATTTTATATTTTTAAAGATATTGGGTGAGTATAAAAGTATATCGCTTAATTAAACAATCACTCTGTTTGTTTTGGTATAATAAAAAAAAATCCTTTTTAGTCACGTTTTCATTTTAACAGATTTAAAATAAATTCATTCAATTTAATAAGATTTTTTACAATCAATTAGTGTACGATTAATTTCAATTTTTAGATTGTATTTAATTGAAATTAACTTTGCAAAATACTTTGGTAAATATTTTGCAATATTGATGTCAATGAATAATATTTTGTACTATGTCTTTTACAGAACATTTTTTGTAAATTTGATGAGATTTGTTTTAGCGGGCAAAACAAAAAAAACTTATTTTAAATTTACTGCCTGACACTGGTAAAAAAATGTTGGACAGATAGAAATGAATAATGATAAAACTATTGTCTAATTATAATAAACATACATAGATTAGTGTAACTTAGGTCACACTAGGTTATATATTTTTTTTAATAAAAAAAAACATATTTATTGAAATTTAAAATGAATTTTAGACATTTTTTATTTTTGTATAGATATTATAAAATGTTGATTAAATTGAAATATAACAATATATTTTTCCAAACATTCTATAGATCAACTTTATTTTATATCACATTTTAAAATATCTATTATTAGTTTGTTATACACGGCGTCAATTACAGTAGACCTCTATAGACGTAAATTTCCTTTAAAAATTATTGGGATACAGTTGAACAGTTTTAACAGGAATAAATGTTAAACGGAGCGCAGTATGAAAAAGAAAAGTTTGGAGAAAAACCATATAGATAATGTATATTTCTAATATATATTTGAATTCACACTGTTATTTCGTTCAAACTTTTAAATCGTTAGGGTGTAGTAGAAATTCATCTCTAAATAGTTAAAAAACAATAGCTTTTTTGTTTAAAATTTTTATAAAAGCACACATATATTTTTTTTTTGAAACCTTTTAACCCCAGAACAAAAAAGGACGTGACATCGATTTCGATGTTGTTTAACCTTAAGGTTAAATAAAGTAGAAACCTTTGAAAATCATAATAACTACCAAGTATAGTAAAACATTTTGGTCACATACTTAATGTTAATATTGTAAATTTATTGTTTTGGTGGCGTAATTTCCCATTTCTGTAAATAACAATAAACAATATCAATCAGAAGAACTTAATTTATTTTAACTTTTTATTAATTAAAAAACCCACTTAATTATAATTTTTAATATTTCGAATTTGAGACAATTTTAGTATATTATAATAATTTACTTTTTATAACAGTAAAAAAAACTAGAACAATATGCACACGGCAAAGTAAAGAATTGGTATAACAGAAACTTGTACAGAACGAAATTTGACAGCGATTAAAATTATAGCCATAATTTTGTAACAGTTTCGATGTGAATAATATATATATATATATAATATA
>NW_026099572.1:86116367-86155522 GCF_025091365.1 Daktulosphaira vitifoliae
ATATATATATATAATATATATAGATAATAAAATTTATAATGTATTATATTTAAAACACTTTCATCACACATAATTAATGATAAAAATACTAATTCCCGAAAACTTTATTACAACTCATCTTTAAATATAATTGTCAAATAGAATAATTTTTTTTAGAATAGCAAACAAAAGTTAAGCGTTTTACATTAATATTAAGCAATAACAAATACCTGATGGAATATATGAGCTATTTTTTTAGACTTTAATTAATATTAATGGGTTTTAATTTGAATGTACAAAGATTTCAGATATTACAGAACATTTTCAAAAATCAAAAAAGTAAAAAAAAATTTGTATACATATAGTCAAACCCTTACTGTGAATAGGTTTTCAAATTATTTTTATAAATAATACATAAAAAGAAAAATTATTATCTCTAGTATAATCTATACATAATAAAAATGGTACAAAATAATGAAGAATAATTACGATAGTTATCTACGTAATCGAAGCTTAGCGTTGTTAATTGTTAATTGAGTATTATCTATAATTATTATAAATTCGTCATTTGTCCTATTTTCATAAATTCTTTATTCTTAAAATAATAAACACGAATTTACAAAAAAATGTTCAATTGTTTAATATATCAAGAAGTCATCATCATCACCTTAGCCTCTATCTCAACTATCTGAGGTCAGCTTTATTGATTTGAACCTTATTGATTTCAAAACTTATTGATTTGAAAGATTTTTACACCGGCTTTCGACTTGCTGCAACATCATTATGGTTCAGAGAACTAGTATGGTGGCAAGATGTGTGTTTAAATTCCTGTATGGTCACCCATTCGGTAACAAATAGCAATCAATGCAGCTGAAAATTAGCGCTACAGCGTTGACTAAATGATCACTGAGGCATATCAATTTAATATATTAAGAAGTATTTTTACCAAATTTTAAATTTTTTATAATAAATATTTATTTTTATAAATTTAATTGAAGCTAAAAGGTATCCGGTTTCTTTTCCCCTACATAATAACACTAACAAAAATATATGTTTAACTGTTTTGTTTATAATTAGTAAGTTTAAAAAATGTATTTTTATTTTATAATTTTTTAATTTAATATATAGTTTTTTTCTAGTGGCCACATGTTTAACTAGAAATTATTAAATAATTTTGTCAAATACCATTTCAAAATGTATCATACTGTATTGTGTACATTACATATAAATAATATATTTGATGGTAAATGTTAAGTATTGTCGTACGTCGGTAGTGCCCCAACGTAGACACAAAGGTTTATTAAAGTTTTATATATATATATATTGACGACGAGTTCGTCGTCCGAGCTCTTCTCGAGTCCTCCCGTTGGATAAACTGATCAGCCCCAATCTCTCTAATTAGTGGACTACTAAAGGGGTAGAGTTTAGACCCGTCAGCACAGTCTAGCTCAAAAGTAGCAGACTGAAGGGTGGCTCCTTGTCAGCCACCAGCACAACTACCTTTTTACTATACCCACTAAAGGACAGTTAAGCCCAAACACTAGCCAGCTCGTTCACTAATTATCAAGATTGACTAAAGGACCAGCAGTCCAACCTAGACTCTAGCCGCACACACACACACAATTTCGAGATCACCGTGAATATAAAATATTTGCGCTAAGTCCAGATTTTTAAATAGTTATTTTATTTACGAAATGTATCAAACACAAAGTCAAATATAATATAATAATTTAGCACAAAAATTAATTAAATCTTATAAAAAAAATATAAAGTTATTCTTACATCAACGACCTAACCCGTAACTCGACGTTTCTTCGACCAAAACGTCCAGTCTCGTCTCGCCCAGTATCGTCCCGTGTCGTCCCCCTATACTTTTCATGTTTCCCTTTTATGTTCTTTTTCCCATCATTATTAATTTGCTTACCCTGCATTTCCCTTTTATATGGAATTATTATATTGCTTAAGAGTTCAAAAATTGCTTACTACTATTGTAAAGTTTATATTATACTAAAATCGACGTAATTCAATACTTCCTCATCTAATTACTACAGTATGAACTTGGTATTTGGATTCAAAAGTATATTAATGAGTCATGGCGTACTTTTACACACATAATGTTTTTGAATTAGTTTTGTCTGAATAAGAGTTTTTTTTGTATATATAGGAAACTACTAAAATAATTGAAAACAATGATGCAGAAAATTCACTTTGTCTTCGACTGTTAATTAAGGGTTATTTTTTAGAAGAAAAACTTGTGCGTATTTAATGTAAATTCTATATAACTTTAAAATAAAACTAAAAAAAATTTACATTGCCGAAATACTTAATAGGATATTTGATTGTCTTTGAGTTGTATAGATTAATAGGATAGGCTTTTACAATTTCAAAATAAAGAATTTAAATTAAACAATAGGAAAAAATGGTCAAAATGATATAACTCTAAAACAAGTAATATAAAACGATAACTATTCAAGTAGGGTTTTTTATGTAATACATACATTTAATCTCATCTATTACAACAAAAACATCCCTTAGAAATATAAACGGCGCTATCGTGTGTACAAGATATACTGTTTCTTGAGAAAAGTTGCTTAGAGCTACTTATAAATATTTATTGAACGCTAAAATTGGGCTATAGAAAAGTGTTGTTATCTGTCTACATCATGTAATATTCACGTGGATCCTCAGAAAGAATTGGTGAAATGCACCAGCAGCCTGAAGCAGTCCGGTTGATGAATTTTATTCTTCTTCATGTATTTTTCTCTTTCCTAGTAATAAAATAGTACACGAGCCCTGGTTTTAAATCTATAGGGAAATACAGTTATCTAATAATAACTGATGCAGACAAAAACAAAAAAACCATAGAATGTTTTAGTATCAATTTGAAGCATTAAAGGTATTGTACTTTTGCTATAATACAGAGTGATCGGTTTATCATAAACTACTTGATTACTCGAAAAATAAATACAATAATGGGAAAAATATTTCGGTTTTTTATAGTTTTGTATATTTCTTGATTAATCAGCTATACAATACTTTTTAGAATCATCTTTTATAACTTATAGGAGTATCAACTTAATTTCTTTAAACGTACATAATTTACTGGCTTATTTAATGATCTCATTAAATAAATAACTGGTCAATAGCAACTTTTGGATCAGTACTCTGGAAGTCATTCTCATTTTACATCTAAACGGGAATAATATTACAGCGAGGAAATGACTAGTGATAAAAATAGTTGTACCCACCTTCATCTCCAGTCCTAACTTTAAATTATTAATAATTTCTGTAATATTGATCCAAAAGTTGTTATCGACCAGTCATTTTCTTAATTACCTTAACGAACTACATCGTGGGTTGTGCAGGTATTGGATTGTGTAAAATCTTTTAATTCAAGTATTTGTGTTTATGTTGAGATTTAAGTGAAATCTAGTATAGTGTGAAATAGCAAGTTCTTTGACAATTTTGATGTTTAAATCTTTGTGTAGATTGTTGTTTGCTACTTACCATGTTGAATGGTACGAAAATGCACCATTATATTTGGAATATTAACAATATAGCTAAGTGTAATACCAAATTAATAAAATTTAACTTCAATATTTACGAGGGTATTTTTTCTAAAAAGCAAAAAATTGTTCTTTTAGTATATTTAATTCTTAAGATACAAGAAGAAACGGTACGCCTGAGTAATGATTTGCACTTCATTATTTGACTACTCTAATAAACTGTGAAATTTATATAACATTTTTTTTTTTCATAGAAGTTATTTGGGGAAATTCTGTGAATTTTATTTGAAGATATACATACTTACTTAACTTGGATAATGTTCATTCACGTTTTATTGGCAAGATATGCAAATTATTCAAAAATTTAATGAAAGTAAAAATATAATGGAATAATTTGTAATTTTCTTTTATTATGGGTTAAGCGTCTTCAGGTAATTTTTTAAACTGAAATGGGATCTGATTTAAAGAGACTGAAGTACTTTGCTCCTAAAAGTTTCAACGTAGCTATTTTTCATCAAGTAGTTTAATTTGAAATGATTTTTGTTGATTCTAAATAAAAAATTCTGTGCACACTATTACATCGTTTAATAATGTGTTTTTCTACCAATCCTTGTGTTTTCCTAACTATAAATGATATTACTATAATATTACTATAATATTAGTTAATTAAATATTTTTGTTATAATAAGGAAATATGTTCTTAAATTTTTTTTTTAACGAAAACTATTAAAAATATTAAATCAAAAAGTCATAAAAAAATTACTAAAAAATCATGGATACATATTTCGGGAACAATGTTACCATTATCAACGCTAAACACATACTGACACATAGACCAAAAAAATCCCCTGTATACTTCAAGTGATATTATAACTAAGCGATATTATCAGATTTTGCCAGTATACACAAGTTTAATAATGAATTTTTTAGTGAGCCAACATCCCAATTAATTAAATTGTTCTTATTTTTAAACATTTCTATTACCTCCTTTATATTGAGATCTTTATAATTATTTACATTACTAATTAGTTTTATGATTTTAATGGATTATGTGTCAATAAATGTTCAACCATAAGAGATTTAGCAACTTCTTGATTTTTGATGTTTTTTAGGTGTTCTTTAAACCTGATGACCCCTATATTTCTTTTTGTTTGTCCTATGTAACCATCATTACAATTTTTATATTGTATTTTATAAATTCCTGATTTCCCTCTTTTTCTACTTTATCTTTAGGGTTACTTAATAAATCTCTTAAACTATTACATTTAGACGTTACTAAAGTAATATCGAAATTCATAAAAATTCTACCAAGTCTATTTGAGATGCCGGAATTATATAAAATGGGCAATCTAATTACTTTTGTTTCCTGGCACTAATAAATGTACTAGCCAGTGGTCGAAGTGGGGGGGATACGAAGGAATGCCAGCCCTCTGCTTTTTTTAATTTACATTTTTCATACTTCTACTTATTATCTCTAAAATAATACATCCCCCTTTATATTATTCAATGTGTATTCAGATTATCGATTTATATTGATGTTGTTAATGAAATTAAAAATGGAATTTTTAACAATTATGAATTATTCCAATGTTTCTTTTAAATGAGTTTTGTTAAGAAAAGAGTTTAGTATTTTTTTCGTTTAAATTAGACTATGTGACGCCTAAATTAATTAAACCTAAGCGTCATTTGCTATAAAATTATGTCGATAAGATAACAATAAGAGTATAATCTTGATTCAACATGAGTTATTTTTAACCCACTCTATAGAATTACCCAACAGCGTTTTGTGATGATGAGCAGCAGCTGTAAACTGTATTGTGATTTGTGATAAAAACAATATACGTAAGGTTATTTGTATTTCAAATAATCCAAAATATTCAGTATTTCAGTGTTGCGAATAATTAATTAGTTAATTTAAAAAATTTAAATGCCATATATACGCTTAATTATTCGTCATAAACTCATATTTTTTATGTGCGATTTTGCGGTATAAGATTAAGTAAAAAAAAATAAAATAGGACTTAACACATGTCATTATTAAATTGGTTAACAAAGTTGAACTCAAATGCAAATAATTCGACTTCAGACTTGGCAAGTCAAGAGGAAACTCCAGAAAAAAAATCAAAAATGTCTCTTTGTAATTATGGTGAGGATAATATGTGCACAAATTTAATTAGTGGTACTATAAATAGTTTAAGCGAGAGTGATGACGACGCCAGTCACAACGTCATTGATGGCGATCTAAATACTTTGTTTTTCCCAGTGTTTGAACAAATGAAATGTACTCTAAGTTTTATGCAAAATATCCCTGGTTAGTAATGAAGAACTAAAAATTAGGCTGTGGTGTCTGTAAAAATATTCAAAACTTAGCCACTTATAAAACACAAGGAAAAAGATTTGCTATTGAATGAGTAGAATGTAATGTGAATACTTATAGTGACTGATAAAGACAAAAGACAATCATTAAGAAAAAAGATTCATAAACATAAAAACAGCGAATACTATAAGAGATGTGAAGAGATTTTTCAAGTTCAAGAGAAAAATATTTTGCAAACAGCTGTGTCAAATGACATTTCTGGTCAGTTTGAGAGTACAGTTACAGTATTTAATACAGTTTATAATATCGTTAAAAAGACAAGGCCATTTACTGATTTACCATATGATATTGAACCTCAAAAGCCAAACGGACTCGATATCGGTCGCACATTACATAGTGATCATGCTTGTGCTGATATTTCTAGTCACATTGCTACTGAAATGAGGGCAAAAATTACACAGTTTCTTATTCAAAATAATTCTAAATTATCTATATTAATTGATGAAGCTACTTCAGTATCAAAAAAAACTTGTTTAGTGATTTGTATTAGAGCATCCACAGATATTAAAAATGATGCAGATCCAATTACATTTTTTTTAGATTTAATAGGATTAGAAAATACAAAATCAGAAACCATAGTTAGTCAACTTTTGTTATGTGTTGATAAGCACAAATTTTCGCATGAATATTTGATAAATCATTTTATTTGTTTTGCTTGTGATAGTGCTTCAAATATGATTGGACGAAAAGCTGGAGTTGCAAAACTCCTTAATGATAAGTATCCAGATTTATTGATCTGGCATTGCTCTAACCATTAACTGGAGCTTGTTGTTGATGATGTTCTTAATGAAATAACGGGTATTAATCATTTCCAGATATTTTTGATTCTCTTGATTCATTATATAGTGCTTCGACGAAAAACCAGTACAGTCTAAGAAAATGTACCAAAGAATTAGATTTGCAGTTTCTTTCAATTGGTCGTATTTTAAATACTAGATGGGTAGCTTCAAGTTTAAGATCAGTAAATGCTGTTTGGAGAAATTACGAAGCCCTTTGTTTATATTTTGATGAATGTAGTAAAGATAATTCTAGAACATCAAAAGAAAAAACAATTTTTAATGGTTTAAAATCAAAAATAACATCAACTGATTTTGTTTTAAATTTAGGTCTCTTACTTGATGCTTTAACAGAATTATCTGATCATTAGAACTTCATAAAAGGTGTTTAAAATTACCAGAAGCTCATAATTTATTTAGGAGACAAATTCTCATTTTTGAATCTATGTCAGAAAATTGTTGTGATGGGTATTATAAAAAAGCTGAAGAATATAATTGTAGTTGGCTGCAAATTTAAAATCAAGAATGTTATGCTTTACATCATCTCATGTGTCTTCATCATCTAATACATCTAATAAATATGATGAATTTGTTTAACTTCTAGAAGTTTTGTACCCTCATAAATGGTCTTTGGAAATTAATATAATGTATGGTGATTAAAAAGTTATCAAACATATTCAAAGTAAATGAAAGAGAGTCAATCAGAGGTTTTCGTGAGTATGTAGATAATAAATCTATAATACCAAACAATCTAAAACCTCTTATTTTAGCTGTAAATTTTTTGGTAGTTTCTACAGCTGAATGTGAAAGACTTTTTAGTGCTATGAATATTATTCATAACGATGCTCGAAATTCATTAGAAGTCTCGCGTGTGTCCGATCTCTTATGGATTAAATGTGTTGCCGCGTCTTTGTGTAAATTTAATGTTAATACATATGTACAGTCTTGGATTTTAAAAGGAAGAAGAAGTGCTGACCATAATCAATGCGTTTCTAAACAGCCAATTTCCTTTAACACTGAATATGAAAGTCTTTGGGAAAAAATGTAAAAATTGTATAACTATATTGTATAACNAATCAATGCGTTTCTAAACAGCCAATTTCCTTTAACACTGAATATGAAAGTCTTTGGGAAAAAATGTAAAAATTGTATAACTAAAACTNTTTGGGAAAAAATGTAAAAATTGTATAACTATATTGTATAACTATTTATACATATATTTATTTATTATATAATTCCAGTTTACTTTAAATTAAAAAAAATGTGTACAACTATTTTAGTTCTTATATACGAGAAACACAAAAATGGAGGGCATGTCTCCACATATTTTGAGTCACTTCGACCACTGGTACTAGCTATCCTTCTTTCTTTATTCTATTTTTGTGATTGTGCAAATTTTGAAATTATGCTTTCGTCATATCCATTAAATTTAGCTATTTCTTTTATAATCCCCAGTTCTTTATTAAAATCGATTTATCGGAATAATAACTATTCTGTAAAACATACTATTAAAATTAAACATTTTATGTTGTCACCTGTGGTTCAAATTAATGGAATGTATCTGAACGTGTGAGTGTATTTCTGATAAATTTCAAAATATGGTCTCCCTCTATTATTTGAATTAATAAATACAAAAAAAAAGAATTTTTCCTCTATTTCCTGTTTGTATGTGAATTTAATCATCGGGTAAAAGAAATTTAAATGTTGTATGAAAATCTTTGTTCATTATTGCAAAAATGTCATCTACATTCTAAACCCAAATTTTTGGAAAATCACCTAGGTATTTTTTAAATTTGTTTCGAACCTACTCATGAACAGTTATGCTAAAAAGGATGATAGTGAATTTTCTATTGCTCTGCCTACAATTTGCTCATAAAATTTATTTTGAAACCGAATAACAATTTGATCCATATATAACTTTATTTCATCATAAGCTCATTTATTTTATCCTGTTCTATGTTTTGGCCCTTTAGCTAGTCTTTAAGAAAACCAATTATTATATTTATCGCAATACTCAGAAATAAGGCTACTACGTCAAAAAAATTAACCTATCATTATATTGAAAAGTATAACCAGATAATTTTTTAATTAAATCAATATTATTTTAACTGAAATGTTATCAAATTTTTGAATAGGAAATTCAAAAATTGAATTTCCATTTCTCGTTTGTTTGCCGATTATTTGGTATTTGTCCATATTTGTCAATTAGTGGGAACGATGTACTTGTTTGAGTATTCGACATTCGTCATCTTCCTAATGCTTGGCGGTATTTATGCAACGAGTCAAGAAGATTATAAATATTTTCCCAATACGCGATAAGTGAAAATGTTCCAATTGACTATATTTTTTATTTTAATTAAAATTTGTTCCAAATCAATACTTTAATTATTTAAATAAATTATTTTAGTGAAAGTTCGATATGTTTTACACTGATACACCTTAAACCAAATTGAATTTATGCTATTTGAGGTCAAAGAACACCAAGACTAAGTAATGGAAGCGAGTGAAGTCATTAATAATTCACCGATGATAATAATTCTGCAAGGTGTTTGGGATTCCAATTCTAAAACTAATTAATTATATTCTACATGGCACACTCCGTGTATGTGATGTGTACTAAATTTACTCAACATTTCGACAATTAGTGAATTAAATACTTCACAAAACTAATTATGATAACTCTATGTAAATTTTACTTAGGATAAGATATTTCATTAAATAAGCTTATGCAAGAAAGTATTTAACGACATAATTTGTATAATATCCAACTCTGCTATATGTATATTATTATATTTATTACATGACAACAATTATCAAAAAAACACGATAGGTATTTTGACAATATTTTGAAAATTAGAAATTTACAACATTATTTTTCTTACTACTTCATAATTTTAAAATAAATGATTCCAACAATTATGCGATCACTAGAAATTTTCATTCGTCAACAGAAATAAATGATTTTGTGAAATTGTATCACTTGGTTTGATGTTAAAATATTCATAAACTTTTTTTTTTATAGTTTGTTGTAATCTACTTTAATTAAATTTGTATACAAATATTCATAATTTTTACTAATTTCAACTATTTCATTAGTAAGATTAATGGTCGGTTCTTAAATAAATTTATATGCAAATAACGTTTCATGACATCAACTTGAAAAATATTAGAAAGCTCAGAAAGCTGAAAAAAAGTGGTAACAGACACAAAAATTTTTTTAAAAATTAAAATAATTATAGTAAAATTAATACTTTCTCAGCTGCACATCAAAGATAATATTATTAAATATTTATATTTTTCTAAGTTTTTGTAAATATGTAAACTTTGTATTTTAAATTGATAGAAATAATTTTTGTACGGATTTAAAATTTATTATATCTTATCGAATGATTATTTATAAAACCTTTAAATTTAAATAAATGTTTTATTTACAGTAAGTACAAATAACTTGAGTAATTTATACAGAGAGATTTAGATTGATTGAAGATACTGCTCATTAACCGAAGTCCATGAAATTAAATCTTAAATTTGAAATAATAAATTTTAAGATTCTTATTCATTTAGTTAGTTATAAACTTTTAAGAAGTAAATTTTATTTTTATTACTATTATACTATTTATGCCATTTTAAATACTATACATTTTGATTTAAATGTAAATAGTCGAAGTAATTATTATACAAATAATTGTTATTATTTATAATTAAAAATTTCAAAAGTATGTACTGTAAGTTAAACATCCAAAAATAATAATCAAAATTGTTTTTCAAAAATATTAAATGTTTTCACAAGTATAATACATCTAATTGATTGCCAAAAAATACATATTGTTACCAAAGAACATTGCTAATATTTTTAAAGGTTTAAAAAAAAAAAAATGATTTATCGATATTCTGCTTTAAGATGAGTTGTGTTCTGTTCACCTACTCAAACTGACTTTTAGATATAGGGGAACATCATATTAGTTCGTATAATCAATGTTGAGTAACTTATCTATCGTATGAATCCGGAACTAAATTTGAAAAGTGAAATGGATATTACCAAGAGCGTAGTGATAAAACCAACGTAAAGGATTTACCTATGCGCCATTAATGACACGTTTTTCTTCCGTTTTTGGATAGATTACTTGATGGATGTTGTCATAAATCATAAAATCTATTTTTACTGAAAAAAATCACTTTACTAGACTATTTAGTCGTTAATCATTTTACAATTGTCAACAAGCTTTTGTCTCGTTTCAGTATTAAAAAAACTCTATGTAGTACCCATAATATTTGTCTTTACTTATACTAAAGTGCTTTTGTGTGAATATTAAATCATGGGTTTTAATTAAAAAAATATATATGTAAAAATTATTATACTAAGTACATTTTTTGTAAAAGAAATTAAAAAATAAAAATGTGCCTAATCTAAATTTATTTAACAATATTTTGTTGTTATTTTATTATAATGAAATTAATAAATATACTGATCATTTTAATTTGATATTGATAATATTTTAATAATATTATTTTTTTAATTCAATTTGAAGCTGAAAAAATATTGGTTTTTTGATGATGTATTTTTTTTGTTTGTCCATAAATAATTTCAGCTCTCACTAAATCAATTTTAATGAACAATAAATCGAAAGATCCCGATATTAATCTAATACCTACTAGTTCTAAAAATTAAAAGAACCCTCCTCATTTTTAGAAATTTAAACAAATGTTTCAAAATTACATTACTGTAAAATAGCATTTTCAAATATTTGTTGTGCATTTTAAAATACTGATTCAAATGAGTAAACTAGAGACAATAAGTTTTATTTTGATATATTTTTTCTGAAAATTTAATTATTAACCTACGTACAAGAAGGGTTTGACAAAGATCATCCACGCATATTATTTTTTTTCAACTTAATTTTAGAAAATGTTCCGGAAAATCTGACTATTTCTAACTTATGTTAAATTAAAACTTTTGAAGTAAGCTACAAAAAAAAAAAAAAAATTATTACGATTGTTGTTCTACTATGTGAAATAGGTCGTTAAGCAAAACAAATAACGTTATTTTGAATTAAGCAAATAATTTAACATGTATTTAATACTGGAGTAGATTTTTAATCATAGAAATGGTAAAATAATAAAAATATGAATTATGAAATTTAATTGATTTGTATCGAAACATTTTTTTTTGTTAGTGATGTTAATCATTAACATCACTAACAAACACTGATAATGATTATCAGATATCATCTATACTCCTACGTCTTAACTTTGCCGAGTCTCCACTGTGCTGGTTTTATTTATATTGTGTTTTAGATATTTAAGATATACTGTAGTTTTTACAAAATGTATTTATTGTTTATTAGATGTAACAAAAATAAAACGAAAACAGAAATTATTAATATAATTTCAATGCACTCTTATTCGTATATCTCAATTATTTTTCTCATTCTTATAATATCCTAATGTATTAGATAATTTGTATCTCGAGTTTTAGGTTATCAAATCAATTTAAACTTATATAATACTAGTTTAGGAAACACTTAACCTATGTAAATTTTATTATTTTCAGCGGCTTTATTTAGCATATAAAACAATTAAGTTCATACAGAATACAAAACTTTATGAAAGTGAATGCTTTCTAATTCAATTTAATAATTATTCGTTTTAAGTTATTGTATAGAAGAAAGATGTTAACACAAAATAAAGTTGGTGTTAATTTCACACCTCCGTGGATATTTTAATTTTGTGGATGCTCAATTGGATTTACATTAAAATTATAAGAATAATTAAATATTAATTCAAGTTTACAACTGAATATGTTAGTAAAATATTTTAAATACGATTACTAGTTATTACTTTAGTTAAAACCTTTAAACAGTATTATGTTAATAATATATTTTAAGTTATAAAGAAAAATATAGACTTAAGTAGTCTCCATTAGAATACTCAAGTTTTGAATATTTCATGCAAGTAAAAATTTTAAATTCAACTGTAAATAAGGTAATAGTTCTAGAAACAGTGATAACTGGTAAAACTTTTGTAATTTTTGTGGTTTAACATGTCTTAAAAAACATTACCAACCGTTTTAATGGTAGTTTTTGCATGCAAAACGCATTTAGATCTTCTATTTTTTAGAAAATAAAACTTTTTAAAAGAAATGTAAATGATGTGGCAATAATAATAAAATTGTCACATAGTAAGTAAAGTCTTTATTTTTATGTGAGAATAAATAAATTGTAGAAAAATCAAAATCAGAAATAAACATTAATAATCATTGTGTTCTATTTTTTTGTTATATGCATGTTAACTTAATGTAGTAGTTGTAATATGTTTTTGTGACTGTGTTTCTACTTCATCGAGTATTACAAAAAAAAAAAAAAATAAATATGGTTTTTGTCTCTAATTATAACAATTAACTAATTCAATAAATTATCAACAAAGTTTTTAATAATCAGAATTCTTATAATAAAATAAAATAAAAGTCAACTCTAGCTTTTTATGAAAAACCCAACTCAATGTTCAATAATTTATACTAAATTCTATCAAATACTAATATACTTTTTAAAATCACCTAACTATTATACACTCTGTACAGTACCATTAGTTTTTTTGCTCATTGAAATGATAAAAATTGATATGGAAAGCTAACCTAATAATGTTGTTTAATATCTACGTAATAATAACTGCAGTATTGAATAATTTAAACAGTCATTGAAACAAGTATCTAGAAAATTTTTTTTTGTCCTTATAGAAAAGGTTTGGAGTATTATATCTTATGTAGATTAAAAGGAAATAAGACTCTTAAATTTTAAATCACAATGAAAAAAGTACTAAACTACTTATGGAAAAAACATTGATTGCTATTTCTATAACAACTCCTAAATACATTAAAAAATTTCTATTAATATTGATATACAATCATAAAAATGATAGATTTTTACTTGACTACCTACTCACAAGAACCGTCCATGTATAAATGAGAGTTATTAATTTTTTTTTTTATTGGCACACGGCTTACATTAATATAGTTAATTTTAAAGGAGCACTCAAATATTTTTCTACCTTAGAATACTTTGAGATTAATGCTAATTTGAACTTCGATAAATTGTGATATTTAGTGTTAACAGGTTTTAAATTATATTTGAATATTAACATTAAAATTATTGAATCATTGGGCGTCATACAAATATACAATTATATTAATGTGCAATAGACCTAATAATACCAAATTACAAGTACTAATTTAAAAATAAATAATATATTGACCAATGAAAAACAATTTTCAAAACATTACTTTTTATTAACATTGTTAATTTATTAACAATAGCTGATTTTAATAATTTAGAAGATATATAAAAAATAAAGAATAATTGACAAATTATATTTGAGTTTCATAAATATCTAAGAAAATCTTTTAAATTAAATTTAAACTTTTTATTTTCGTTTGTAATATAAACAGTGAATTTTTTATCATAACCCACCCACTTAAACATAATTTAAGAATAATTATAATAAGCATAATTTAGCATTTTCTTTTTGGTTATTTTAGTAACATATTATTCTTGAATTATTAGCTATATAATACTATTAAGTTCATCCCTTATGCATTTTAAGGGTGTCAACTTTGTTTTTTTCAAATAAAATATGGTAACGCATATTTTAAAATTAATAAAATGTTTAAGTTTTTTTTTTAATAGTATATGGTATTTGAATTTTTAATATAACTTTATTCTTTTATTAGATAATAAACTTTAAAGTTTCAAATTTTTGAGATTATAAATATGTATAATACACGAAGAATCACATATTCAGGTAGCTAAGTGTTTTTTATTACCTCGCTATCACAGACATAGAGCTTTTATTGTCAATTATAACTTTATCAATTTCTATATTTCCTGTTATATTAGTAAACTCACAACAGTTGGCCTTACTATCATTTATAATAAATGCTGTATATCTGCGAATATCGACGTCATAAAAAACAATAAGCTACCTGTATTTGTACTTCCCCATGTATTGTACATGTATATTATTATACGTGTAAATTTGAAACTTTAAGGTTTTATATTTAATAAACGATTTAAGTTACATTGAAAATTAGAATTCCATTTACTATTAAAACAAAAACTCAAACATTTTATTAAATTAAAAATACGTGTTCCAATTTGAAAAAACAAAGTTGACACACTCACAATGCATAAGGGATGAACTTAAAATATAATACATAGATAATAATTCAAGAATAATATGTAACTAGAGATAACAAAAATATGCTTAAATTATGGTTATTCTGTAAGTATTTGAATGGGTTATGATAAAAAATCATTCTATATTGCAAATAAATATATATTCTTTATAATATATACGCATTTGTATTCAAATAATTTTCATAATTACAAATAAATAGTGAAAATTCCAAGCGTTTTAAAAGTAAAAAAAAAACTATATTATTCCTAATAAATATTCTTTGTGTTCATAGTTTCACTTTTGTATGTGTTTAAATTTCCGAAATTCAATTGCCTTGCGTGGTATTTTATGCAAAAAATAATTATTTTTTAATAAAAAAAAAAATATATTTTCCTTTTCAATTTACTCATATAATTGAAATTTATCATACTTAATTTTAATATATTTATATATTGTGTATAGATAGTTTGACATTTTAAATATTGATATGAGTTCTCTAACAAATTAAGTATCGAATATTTACTAAATATTATGTATTATTAAATACAATCCAAAAGATCAATGAAATTTTACATTGGTAAGTCGAGTATGTCACCGTAATAATATGATAGAATTTTCTTTTTATCTCACAAGCACGTACAGATAAATAATACTGTACAAAACAGGATCTAAAGAGCGGAAAACATAAATTGTACATGTTCAATGGCAATGTTTGTGATATGCATATTCATATATAATCGGGTTAGGAATGGCGATTCGGCGAAAGTACCAATGCTAGCACATTATACCCGTTCGTTGAACTTTTAAATGAATGGGTTTTACGGACGGTTGACAGACCAAAAAACATTGCACTACACTCCCTGTCATCCACTCATGATGTGATATTGTACTTTTGGCTTGTTAACGGTGAAGACAATAGTTTTATGATAACAACTCTTGGTCACTTTCGACCAAGTAGTGTTATTGACTACTGAGAGGCGAGTGGTGGGTATGACAAATGCCGTTTTCTTATAGACCTAAATCCGGGAATAATGTTACGCTTATAAAAGTATTCTCTCAGTATACGACAATACCAGACTACAGTTTTATTCACATGCATTTATCATTTTATCTGGGGATCTGTCGTCACTGTATACCACTGTACTGGACTAGTTCTATAGATGAGAAATGAAATGATGCGAACAATTTTAAAAACTTCTTGTTGGAAATAAATGATGAAATTATAACTAAAATAGCAAACATTGTTGTTTGAAACTATTACAGCGTTATTTATGATATTATGATTTATTACAGTGAAATAAGAAATGTATTTTCACTGTAATTCGTATGTAAGCATAATTCATGCAATTTTTTATATTTCTATTGAGCAAATAACACTTGAACCCACTTTTTCAAATTAATTCTTTTCGATAAATCTTTAAATATTTAATCTAAAAATGTATTATTTTCTATCTTATTTTACAAATATTTGTTTGCTTTTCTTTTATTTTTAAAATAAAAATTTCTTTCATTTTTTATTTCAATAGTTTTGGCGATGTTAACACTAAATGTAAAATTCCAATCGCATAAAATTTATACCATTGGTAATGTAACTGTGTATTCCACAGAATCTATTTAAAAAATCTTTAATACAATATTTGAACAATATTATAGGCGTAATCTAGAAAATGATAAGCTCCCATAATTCTGTGACATCTTCCCAAAACTTATAAAAATTACTTTTAAATTTATACAGAAATATGTTTAAGGAGGGTAGAGATAAAGTTTCTGATCACCAAAAATTTTATTCAAATACGTCTACAGGCAATATGCGATTCTAAACTCCGTTTGTGTGGTGATTAGACAACTAGTTTTTTTTTCTATTTATGCTCCCCTACGAAATATTTTACAGATATTATATATATATTACATACCTGAATACAGGTGTCCAGTTTTAAAAATTGGACACCTTAGTTTTATTTCGTATTCAGTACATACCAAATAATTTATTTTCAAAAATGACTTGATAAACAAAATGTAAGTTAAGCATACCTTTTCATACCTTTTAAAATTGTATTTTATATCAGATTATTTTTCTTCAAATATATTATTTAATGAAATAATAAATTACCCTAATATATATGTATAATCGAAAAAAAGAAAGAAAACGTGTGTCATTTAGAATACAAAATTTGCCAACAAATATTTTTTTTTTAATATTTTTAAAACAAATATACAGGGTGATTTTTTTATCATAACCCACTCAATTACTTGCAGAATAATAATAATTTAAACATTTTTTTTTTTCATTATCTTTAGTTACACATTATTCTTGAATTTTTAACTGTGTAATACTTTTTAAGTTCATCCCTTATGCCTTGGAAGGGGGTCAACTTTGTTTTTTTAAAATGGTAACACATATTTTTAATTTAATAAAATGTTTGAGTTTTTAATTTAATAGTAAATGGCATTTGAATTTTTAATATAACTTTATTAGCTTATTAGATATAAACATTTAAAGTTTCAAAATTTTGAGTTAATATACATGTATAATACACATGGGATTGTAAATACAGGTAGCTAATTGGATTTTTATGACATTGCTGTCTCAGTCACGGATTGTTTATTATCAATTATGATTATCAATAGATATACTTTCTGTATTGTCAGTTAGTGTATTTATAAACTCATAACAATGTGCCTTACTACAATTGATAATAACAATGCTGTGTACCTGCTAATATCGATGTTATAAAAAAACAATTAGCTACCTATATTTGTAATCTCTTGTGTATTATACCTGTATATTAATTAAAAAATTTGAAACTTTAAATGATTATATCTAATAAACGAATTAAATTATATTAAAAATTTAAATGCCATTTACTATTAAATTAAAAACTCAAACATTTTATTAAATTAAAAATATGTGTTACCATTAAAAAAAACAAAGTTGACCCCCTTCCAAGGCGGAAATTTTACTGATTGTCAGGCTTTGATTTTTTTAAAGACTCATATATCCAAGCCACAAATTTCCAGATGGAGTGATTTACTCTAAGAGTATAATTTTAACCTGAAGTACAAGGCAGCTTCAAGGATGATCCATGTGGATACGTTATCAAGGGATCCAGTTGGCAAATCATCAGATTGGAGACTTACCGTAGAACTTGAGAGTGCCTTATGTGAGTATGGTGGAGTCTATGTAACCTTGTCAGTGGAGGAGAGAGTACTTATGTGTCAAACTGTCGATGAGGAGCTACAACAGTTTATAAAGATTCTCAAAATGGACGAGAAAGAGCGAAGGATGAAGATAGTCGGGTACGTTATTTTTAATTAATTAAAAATTTCTTCTACAGAGAATACCAAAGAAGGGAACTATTTGTAATACCATAAAGTATGCGGATGAGTCTGGTGGTGACTGCACATAATTTGAATAGCAAGCCATTCAAAATTGTGCATGATGATCATCTGGGACCTTTTATAACTACTTCTAGAGGACTTATATATGTTTTTGTTTTAGTGGATAACTTAACTAAATTTGTATTATTTTATTTTATATTAAAATATCTTACATAAGTTTTTGAGTTAGAAAAAATGTTTAAATCAATTGATTTTTATTTCATTTATACTCAATAAAATCAATGAATATCAAAGACCCTGTTGGATACTATGATGTAATTTTTTTTTATTATTATTTTTATTTTTTTTTTTGTGTCTGTTACTCCTTTTTTTCAACTCTTACCGAACCGATTTCTTTCGATGATACATCAAAAGATCACAAATCATATATAGTCGAAGACATTACCCTTAAAAATTAAAAAAATGTCTGTTATTCACCGTAAAGGAGGGAAATATCCAAAAAAATTACATTTTTAAAAATTGATAATTTTCGACATTTTATCAATGTTTTTTACTTAAAACTGCCATAACTTTTTGAAAAATATATGGTTTAATACAATTTCTTTAATAGATACATGAGATTTATCATTGTGTATATTTTTTTATAAATCTAACTTTTTAAACTTAACTTTTGAAAGTGTTACGAAAATACTGACACACACACACACACACACACACACACATATATATATATATATCTTAAATTAAAGCTTATGTAATATACTTAATTATAAAAAAAAAATTTGGGACTTTATTTTGTCTTCATGATGAAAATGGCCACCATATTTAAAAATATGCTTTTTTTGTGTTGAAATTCTTAATTTTATATTTTTTTTTATTTTAAAATATCTTACATAAGTTTTTGAGTTAGAAAAAATATTCAAATCAATTGATTTTTATTCCATTTATACTCAATAAAATCAATGAATATCAAAGACCCTGTTGGATACAAAACAGTCAAATGTGCTGTCGAGAAATTGTGTTGTGATTATTTATGCTATCGTTGTGCTATACCGAGTTGTTGTCGATCTTCTCTTTATGTCTGCATTGTCACCGCCATCTTAGCGTATTTTAGCTATAATCTCTATGACGCTTGCGAGCTAGTAGTTTTGATTCGTTTTGTTGTAAAAGTAAAATATCACCTTTGCGATTTTCGCACTCTTGTGTGCTCAGTAAATCGCCATTGGATCTATATATTTTCTGAGATACATCACCGTATCGTTCACAGTGTTGTAAAACAAAAAATAAGAAAAGGAAAAGATAATGATGGAAGGGAATGTTATAGGAGTATCGCAAAATAAGAACTATCCCTTTTCTCGAGGTGTGTTGTTCGAGGGTCACTTGCTATCTTAAATACATGCACAATAAATTAGGATGTTCTTACCTTAATCATATAATCCTCATTGATACAATAATTTACTCGTGGAACAATAAAGAAAGTATGAATTATAATAACCAATTTGTATAAAAAAATATCTTTGATTATTTTATTATTAAAAACACATGATACAATAATAGTAAAGGAAAAACAAACAAAACTAAAAAAAATACAAAATTGGTTTAAAAGGCGAAAGAGAGCCGGACGATGATCGCGACGTGATCGTAAGTCGGTTGGATCGGAACAGGCCGTGTCAGACGAGCCCATGGAGTCCTTTGGTGTCCTTCCAAAGTCCCCTTCCAGACACGTACATGACCATCGGCCTTACATTTATTTAGATTCTTTTGTTGCTATTTTGCTGACATTGTAGAAGGATTTTGTAAAACTACGGGGTTGTACATGTTGGGAAGGAACGGATGTGTGTGCATGGCGTGATTGTGTGAGTTGTGTGTGTATCTGCAGTCAGTGATAGAAAGTGTTGATTGTGTTTTGTAATTTATTGGTGTGTGGGTAGAAGATGAAAGAATAACAGATAAACATTTTGTTCGGTTGTATGAAGGGCCTATTACAACAACAGCATATTGTACACGTTGGTCAGCTACTTGCATTCAACTTAAATTGATCCGTTCAATATTCAACATTATCATCAGCCGTTTCAATTAGTCGATAAGTATAACGCTTGTTCATCTTCTTTCTAATACTTACTCACATTTATAATTTATTATTTGTTTATATCAGCTCCATTGTGGCATTAGTATTGAGTGTCCCCCCTATCTACATTGGTGTATAAGATTTTATGATTCTTGTATAATACATTTAATTGTTATAATTATTTATTGTAAAATTTATTATACATTCTTATATAGAGTTCACTCACATTATTCCTTATTCTCTACATAGCCAAATACTTAAACAAAATAAAACCACGAACCTTAACGAACCCACGTGAACACCACCAGTTGCTGCGTTCATTCATTATCATAAAACGTTTCGATGCGAATGTACGCAAATTTTATGATTTACGTAAAATTTACAATTTTTACAAAAAACAAAAATAAAATAAAATGATTATATACAACTTTGTGTAGCTGTCAAGACCATTTTTGAGGCAAATATATTTGTTTAATACAAAGACGTGGTTAGTTCAAAAATAAAAAAAAAATAATGATATGAAACAAAATCTTAATATCTAAAACTTAATTAAAAAAAAAAAAATCTTCTGGTTCAAGAATTTTTACTAATACTGAAATTGCGTTGCATTGCATATGTTCGATCGTGTCGAGGCAGTTTGGTGCGGCGAGTGCCGGTTTTATTTTCATCTTTAAGAGTGCGACTTGCCACAACTGGTTTTGCTGTTGGCGTAGTGTGTGACGGTGGTCATGAAGGCGTCAATCGCGTACCCACATGTCTAGAGTACTCGTGTGTAATGCTTGCCTTTGATGTTTTTATGTGTTAAATTCATTTTGTTTGATTGCGTCTGGCTCAACTACACTAATTGACACATTGACATTCTTCATTTTAGTACGAAAAGCAAGGTCAGACTACATATATTTGTTTTGTCTAAATATACTTATGTTTTATTTTATTATATTATTTTAGTACTAACCATATAAGATAAGTCATTGTAGTTATTATATTGGATAATATATAATAGGGGACATGTACACTGTTCAACACAATCTCTTATTATTTATATAAATGTCAATTTATCCATTGTTAAATATTATCTCAATATAATAGTCATGTAATGTATAATTAGATACAATAAACTAAAAAGATCACTAACAATATCCCTGGATTGGGAGTACTATCAGTGACCTAGTAGCAGAGCCTAGCGAGAATAGTACTCGTTGACGGAGTTATTAGGATTTGATTAAAAAAAAAAACAAATGTTAATAAAAATGAGGGAAAAGTATGGAGAAAAAAACAACATAGGTCATGTATTATATAATAATATTTTAATGATTTAAGATTTTTATACATATATCATTTAAGAATATATATTCATAAAAAAGAAGAAAGGAAAGGGAGAAGAACATAAAGAAGGGGCTATTAGACAATATGAAGGAGTATAAAGGGGGTTTTATTTATACTTGTTGTTGATTGATTTGTTGAGAAGTGATGGCTCACTACTGGCCATAGTTTGGGTCTCACATCATCATAGACATCTCGAAGTTTTATTTTACAAAAAAATATGAACAGCTTGGTTGACGGCAAGTCAACTCAATGTAGTATTTTAATTAAAAAATGTGGAGGACAAAAAAAAACAGCAACAAAGAAAACGTGGTTTTCACCATAGGAAAAAAGTGCACATACGAATCAAATAGTCGCCTCGGTAGTAAAGCTGAGAAGTCCCGTCGTCTGCAGTGACCGGGGGTTATGACGTCGGGTGGTGGTGCCAACTTTGAACAAGTTCATTAAGGGGAAATACAAGAAATTGGTACAAGTGTACAGTGTACGGTCAGCTGATGACAATAGGAAGACAGATATCAGACCGGTTGACTGGTGGAAGTTATCACATACACAACTATCAATACTTTACACCTAATGCACACACCACTAACTGATAAGATTTAAAATAAGAAAACTAGTATAAATTTTGCAACATTACAGCTTTCAGACACCAGTTCGCTTTTGCCGAATTCAAATAAGAAAATAATTGTTAGCCACGACCCCGTGTTCTTGTTGGCTATCTTTTTATGCGTCTTGCTTACATATATACGAAAATAATTTGTTTTGACTTATTATTATGTGACAAATTACGAATTTGATACCTCTATATATCAGAAGGATTGTCGAAATGTCTTTGATGTACAATTTGAACAACAATTCATTGTTGCGAAAAAAAAAAGTAAGTTTATGTTATTCCAATTATTTATAGTTAATAAGTTTGAGTAAAGGATGACAAAGCAATAGATCATTCATTAAATTAGTATCTTAAAGTGTTAATTTTGATTGGTTGGTTAAAATATTATACAAAATAACGTTATATGGTATTCGTGAACTGGTTCCGCCGTGTCGTTGCCTTAAAGATGTTTTAAAAAAACCTAACGTGATTTCTACTGTATAAATTAGGCTCTGGTATTCTTGGGCTAACTCTGCCGTGCAGTTGCCCAGATATTCGTGAACTGGCTCTCCGTTTCGTTGCCTTTTAGGTAGGACAATAGAAACTAACCATACAAAAATTTGTTACACCACAATTAAAGGTACTACTTTTATTATTTTTATATCTACTTGTCTTTGTCGTTCTAAATCCTCAGACTCCATACGACCCCGATAGAACCATTTGTAACGTCACAAATTCGAAGGTGGACCATTTATGATTTTTGTTTTGTTACTTATTTATTTTATCGCGCGAAAGAACCCTTTCCTGGCACAGCGGTGTCAAACACTCATTATTTTGCCGCTGACCGCTAGATAAGGCGATAAAAGAGAAATATAATTAAAATCAAANTGTTTTGTTACTTATTTATTTTATCGCGCGAAAGAACCCTTTCTTGGCACAGCGGTGTCAAACACTCATTATTTTGCCGCTGACCGCTAGATAAGGCGATAAAAGAGAAATATAATTAAAATCAAATTGTTTATCAGTATTGATCCCTTCCATAAAGACTGACCGTTATCGATTTGAAATTGCCGTTAGATCGGTGTTGGCTCTTCTCCATTTCTTCTTCTGTCATTGATCGTGCTAGAGTGCACACGTTTATTGTTTTTTGGTCATTTTTTTTGAATGATGGAGTAGAGCCGCCAACGGCGAAAGGCCAGGTCTTTTCGGCGAAGCATCCAGTCCATCGAATGGGTCTCTTCGGAGACCAGGTATCGTTTCCTTTTATATATTATATTTATGTAATGAGCTATATTTTATTTCATTTTTACTTTATCGTAAATTAATTTAATTTTGTTTATGTGTGAAGAGCACGTGTTTCTCTTTTCTTTTAGCCAACGCTAAGGAGAAAATTTCCAGACCACTCCTGGTGTTTTTCATTAATTTCCGATTAACATTAACGGATTTGTTCCAATACCGTTCGTGATGTTTGTAATATTATTTGTTTTTTTGTTTAAATATTTTATTTTATTTTTGTTTCCTTTATTTGTAGACATGGTTTTTGATGCATTCGCATTTTTGTCCATGTTTAACTTAATTTTCTTTTTTTTAACAATTACATTAAATTTCCTTATTAATTTCAACTGTAATATTTATTTTATTGTGCGAGTAACTTAATTACTCGCGTGTATTTTATTCCTGTTCCTTAATCTAGACACGGGTTACGGTATGTTTTACATATCAACCACATACAACTTTGATTGTCATAATTGTGTTTAATAAACCACAAGGTATTATAGTAATTCATACATATAACGACATATTAAGTTAGATTATACTTTTAATTAACTTAAAATTAAATTCCACCTATGGTCCGGTAATCATATCTGATAGGTGTGACACCTCGCCTAGGTGGTGGCGACCCTTGCTACTCTAGAGCTAGTCATTATGCAAGTGGCAAACCATGTTGTTGTTACAGGCCGAATTAAAAAAGCCCACTTGTAAGGTACTGCTTTTATTATTTTTATATCTACTTGTCTTTGTCGTTCTAAACCCTCGGACTCCATACGACCCCTATAGAACCACAACATCAGGTTCTCACCATATACAGTCCAATTTGACTTTCATCATTATGATATTTTTATTTTGTTATTTGAATTATAGCAATTTACATTTTTGTACACTACATATTATATATGTATTGTATATTTGCTAACTTGATCATTGTAAATATACATCTTATCTTAAAATAAAAATCAATTAATTTCAATGTAACACAATATTCATAAATTAATATTCACTATATAAGGTGATAAATAAGTATAAATGATAACTGACTTATGTCGTAACACAATAAGAGGGAAGATGTAAATGTAATGTGTATGATGATGAAGATGAGGATGTGGTGCCTGCTGTCTTGGTATTCACGTGCGTGTTGTCGTACAGCAGACACTGTGCTCGGCTGACATTCCGGATTAACTGTAGGTGTCGAAAGGCTGAGGTTAAAGGAAGGAAATAAGGGTAACACCTAAGTATGAGGTGCGGACGAAGTGCAAGACACAAGTACTTCAAAGAGAGAACAGGGTAGCCGAGTATAAGGTGCAGACAAAGTTCAAGACACAAGTACTCTGAAATGTTGTGGAAGAGAGTAGATAGGTTTAAAAAGAAAAAATCAAGACTTTACTTTAAGCAGTAAGCCGGACAGCGACAACTGAGTACTGAGACTGATGAATGACACAAGGCACTGGAGTCAACTGACCACGATGGTCAGGTCTTTTGGGTTTTTATAATAATTTGAACTATTGCCAATTTGGCAATAAATATTATTTGTTAATTCAACAGTCTCAGGAAGCGGATGTGCTGTTTGTAGTTTATTAAAATAATTCTCACAATAATGGTAACGTGACACCATCACACTTAAGTTTTTAATGAATTTTTATATACAAAATATATCAAAAATAAAGCTTATTGTTATTTGTATTATTCTTATTAATTGCATTGTTTTTTCACACATAGACCAACAGAATCGTTCCAACGACAGCTGTAAATTTTTATGAGTAATTACAAAAATAAATTATTTTCTCTTTTATATGGTATTAAAATTTCATAAATATATTTCCCTGTGAAAGGGGATAAAAATACTTCCACGGCCCCTCACCAGTCGTAAGAAGTTATTAATAAAGTGTGTCAGGTTGACAGCCAATGTAAAATTTTGTCAAAAAGTCTGAGGAGCTCTGAACAGAATTTAAGCGGATTTTCCTATCTCGGATGCACGCGGGGATAACAAGTGAGAGAAAATAAAGTAGTGAGAAATGAAGAAGACCTAGTAAAGTGTTTGATATTAACCGGACTATTTATGCGACAGCTGTTTCAACAGTTATGTGTACAGGACTATCCAACGCTTGTAGTAACAACGGTGTAGGGAAATCATCATTTAAATCATTTAAATCTAGGCTGGACTCGTGTATAAAGGAGAACGATAGATACAAAGTAAGAATAGATATGTGGAATGTTGAAATATTAACTGGTTCAAATAAAAAAATAGCTAAAATGTTAAAGAGGAAAAAAGTTTTTATTAGCTCTACACAGAAAACTAAAAAAAGGGGGAGAAAACAAGGGAAATAGTTTTAGTTTTAGTTATTATCGAGGTGGACAAAATGCCCATACACTCAGACCAGTTGGTCCATTTAGCTCATCTCATACCGAATTGTCTTGATTCGGTTTACCTACCTAAGTGTTATCATCAAAGTGTTAATACATTATCAACCATAAAGTCACCTCTAGATGACCAAAGAGTCCTGTCTTTCTGGCGAAATTAAATGTCTCTCTGGGTTTTAGGTTTTTAATATCTTTTTTTTTTTAGGAAAAGCTTTATTCAAATAGTTTGATTTTAGTGTGGACAAGGCTTCACATTCGCACATGATGTGAAATGAGTCTTCCTTCTCTTTATCCATACTCCCTGCACAATGGTGATTCCAATACCCCCATTGCGTTAAGATTTTTAAGCAGGTGACCATGGCCTGTCAGTAAACCAGTCAGGGTGCAGTCAGTCATTTGATGTCTAGTCATGCTATTAGGATCACCCAACAGTAGACCAGGGGTCTTGATAAACATTTTAGATTGTCTAGGTACTACCAAGTACTTCCAGATTTTCCTGTGTTGTTCTCTGCACCAATTCTTGGGTAACGCTTTGAGCGATTGCTCAGTGAGCCCTACCACTGGTTCTGGTCCAACATAGGTGTTCTCTGCTCCTTTCCTGGCTAGAAAGTCAGCATTCTCATTTCCAGTGACACCGTTGTGTCCCGGTACCCACGCTAGTGTAACTTTGTTGAACCTCGATAGTGATTCTAAAGTTTCCCTGCATTCGAGGACCAGCTTTGAATTCACCTGATCGTTACAGAGTGCTTTCAAAGCCGCTTGACTATCACTTAAGATAGTTATCTTCCTATTTTTGTATACCAGCAGGTTCTGAGCCCCTACCAGTATCGCCATCACCTCTGCTTGGAAAACAGAGGGTGTTGTGCCCAATGACATACTGACATTTATTCGTGGCTTTAAGCCCCAAATTCCAGCACCTNAAATTTATTCGTGGCTTTAAACCCCAAATTCAAGCACCTACCTTTCCTGATTTTTTGGATCCATCTGTATATATCACAAATCCTCTTTTTTCATTTAGATGGTTAATATTCCATTCTCTACGTGTAGTGATCTCCACTTTGTAGGGAATGTTATTCTTAAGAACCAGTTTGATATAGTCCAAGGGGTATTCCAAAAAGCCCTGGTCTATCTCTATTAGTATTTTACCATGTTCTGTTGTATCACTCTCCAAAGTCCACATACCTAAGTTGTGGAATCTTAGTGCTTCGGCTTTGGGGTGAGCTTTCACCTCTAAATGCAGTAGAGGCAATCCAATTAATGCCTCTAATGCGACCGTTGGTGTAGTTCTTAATGCTGTAGTGATGGCCATAGCATCATGTATGCGACTAAGTTCTTTCCTATCTGTATCGAGTGCTGTTCTGATCCACTTGACTAGGGCACCATACAATATCATAGGTTTAATCACTGATGTGTACAACCAGTACATAACTCTTGGTTTAAGACCCCATGTTTTTTCCAAGGCTCTACTGCAAGTCCACAATGTGGTCATTGCTTTTTTGATTCTTGACTCAACATGTCATTTCCATTGTAGCTTACTTTCTAAGATTAATACCTTAGTATTTTACTTCCGATTTTAAGTTAACTTCTTGTCCAATTAGAGTAAGAGTGTCAAAACTGTCTAGTCCTATTCTCCTTCTAGTGAACATAACAACCTCTCATTTACTTGGATTAACAGATCGTACTTACTACACCATATCTGTATAGTGTTAAGTCTTTGTTGTGCTAAGTCTATAATAGTGTCTGGGAATTTACCCACCACTGCTATAACTAAGTCATCCGCTTAGGCATCCTGCAGCTTTAAAACTGCCAAAGGCTTTTATTGCCCATCTTATTCCATTTGGGATTATCACTTTCCTGGTTAGTCTCCAATCAGCACAGGTCACACGTTTGTCCTGTGCATCATGTTCCTGTTCTTTGTTGTTAATTGCAGAGTCAGGAAAATGTGTGATTACCAAATGTGATAATGTTTTATAATCGTTATTGGTGTACATTCCGTCTGGCACTAGTATTACCTCGACAGTTTTGTTTGGTCCATTCCTTAGTGATCGCAGAAGTCTAGTTGCTATAGGGAGTTGTTGTATATCTCCACAGAACTTCTTCCAGCTTTCTCTTTTGGACTTTTTTACAGATTTGTAGTTCCTTTGGGCGTCCTTATATGATTCCCAGTGTTATTCCAAACTTGATTTCATTGCTTTATTTAAGAGCTTACGTTAACTCTTTCTTAATTTAGACAGATTAGCGTTCCACCAAGCTACACCCTGCTCTGTACCTTTCCTTTCTATTAAGGACAGTTTTCTTTGTAAGCCGAGACAATGTAGTCCTGTAGCATATTTATAGCCCTTTCAGTCCTCTGTCTCGACCCCAATCTAAACTGTAAGTTATTCAGGTCACGAGAGAGATCTGCCCTGTATTTGTCCCAGTTTGTTCTTTTCGGGTTCCTATAGTACTCCGCCTCAACTTTGTTAATTTCCAAAGTGAATCGTAAGTGCCTATGATCAGAAAGAGAAGGTTCGGAGGACACTTTCCACCCTTTTATCTTTTGAAGTAACCCTTTTGAACAAACTGTCAGATAATTGACTTCCTGCCTGTTCCTGATAACTAAAATAGGTTAACTACCACTATTCAGTATACTAAGGTCTGTAGTAGCAATAGATACATTATAACTTCTCCTCTTTGGTTGATGTTACTGCTCCCCCAAATAGTGTGGTGTGCTTTAGCATCCATACCTAGGAAATAAGTGAGGGCTTTAAAATAATATACTCGGATAAGTCCAATAAAAAGAGTAGTATAGGAAAAATTATGGATAAGGAGATGAAAAGTACAGTAGTATAAGTAGTTAGGAAAATGACTGTGTTAACGCTTTGATGGATTGTCTTATTGCTTGAAACGCTTAAGTATTTATCTATGTTTATAGTTGAGTTCTGATATAACGGACTTATTGCAGAGTCCATTTTTAGAGTGATTGACTCTGTAGAACTTAACTGTAAACATGAATACATCCTTAAGCACTTAATGCAACTAGTTACGAAAAGTGACATAATTATAGCCGTAAAATTGATTTTCGAGTGGTATTGATGAGAATCTAAGAAACACGTTTGAGTCCGGGTGGTTGAAGAGGAGAGGAGCGTTTGGTGTGTTTTGTGATAAGAGAAGTCCAATCAATCGTAGATAAAATGAAAGAAAATAATCTTAGATGGTTTGATCATGATATGAGGAGAGAAGAATAAGAAGCTATAAGAACAGTTATAGAAATGAATGTTGACAGAAGAAGAGGTAGAGGAAGACGAAAAAAAATAGAGGGATGTTATTGAATGTGATGTGATGTTGTACGTAGATATACAGTTATAGACATGAATGACCACAAGTAATACAATGAGATAAAGGCATGGAAAAAGAAGAAGTTCCGGCTATTTTATAAAACTTATTGCAAAATAATTTGTCAAAATATAGTGCTTATAGAGATAAAGTCACCAGAAATTTTTCTTTTTTGAGACTTGAAAGTACATTTAATAAGCTATAATTTCATATAGACTAGAAGGACACAAATATTCTGGAATCTTTTCAAAATTGGCTAACAAAATTATACTGTAATTTGTTACAATGTTACAAAACACAAAGTATAAGGTCACGTTTACTTAGGTTATTATTTTAATAAAATGCATACTGAAAAAAAGCTTACTATCATAAGTATATTATATTAAAATTTTAATAAGATCAATAAAAAAAACCCAGCACAGTGATGACGTGGCATAGTTGGATCAAGTATAATAATATCTCACAGTGATTAAAATCACTATATAAAAAACCCCCTTCGATGCAAATCTTTAAATAGTGCTTAATTTTAAAAAATTGGTGTATTATTCCAAAAGCTATATGATCTGCTAGTTCGTTATTATTATCCTGATTCAGATAAAGTATGTCGAATGAAAAAGGGATTATATTAAAAAATATTATTTCTCATAAAAAAATTATGTTGATCCATAAACTTTTCAATAATTTATAGCATTATAAAGTTAAAAATGTAAAAANTTATTATCCTGATTCAGATAAAGTATGTCGAATGAAAAAGGGATTATATTAAAAAATATTATTTCTCATAAAAAAATTATGTTGATCCATAAACTTTTCAATAATTTATAGCATTATAAAGTTAAAAATGTAAAAAGAAAAATCGAGAATTTTCACACAATAATAGCATTTGGTAGCCATTTTCACCGTGAAGAGAAAATAAAGTCCAAAATTTTTATTATGCATAATAAAATACATTATATTAGCTTTCATTTAAGATATATATAAAAGTGTCAGACTTTCCGGAACACTTTCAAAAATTAATTTAAAAAAGTAAATTTTTTGTGAAAAAGTTGTCATTTTGAATCCCCCCCTGTAGGCAGGTTAAGGGTTAAATTTATGAAAAAAATATACCACATGATAGATAAAGACATCAAGCATCTATAAAAAAAAGAAATTATATTGAAATGATCATTTTTGAAAAAGTTACCATTTACAGTGAAAGAGAGAAGTTTTTTCAAATTTTGAGGGTAATGTCTTCAACTAAATACGATTTCTGATCTTTTGACATATTTTTCATCAAAATCGGTTCAATGAGAGCTGAGATTGAGCATATAAAGACACAAAAATAACACATCATAGTAAAATTAATACCTTCTCAGCTTCGCATCTAAGCTAAAATAGCTACGACAATTTTAAAATTCAAAACCCAGCACAGTGGGGTCATGGCATAGTTGGGTCAAGTATAGATGATATCTGACAGTGATTAAAATCACTATCATAAAAACCAGCACAGTAAGGTCGTGGTATAGTTGGGTCCAGTATAGATGATATCTGACAGTGATTAAAATCACTATCATAATAAACGCTTCAATGCAAATTTGTAGATAGTGTTTAATTAAAAAAAAAAAATTTGTTAAACTAACATATTTTTGAATACGGTAGCCATTTGTGCATAGAAGATAGGTAGTCAGAACAAATTTTTTTATTTTATTTTATNCATTTTATAGTACATAAAATAAGCTTTAATTTGATATATGTTTAAAGGACGCAGTATTTCCGGAACATTTTCAAAAATTAAGTTGAAAAAGTTAATTTCCATAAAAAAGTTGCTACATTATTTGTGAGCAGGTTAAGTGTTAGATTTTCAAAAAAATTTATATCAAATGAAAGGGAAATATCTAAGGTTTCAATAAAAAAAAATATTATTTTTATTTGTTCATTTTTGAAAAAGTTATGGCAGTTTTAAGCAAAAAAAGTGAAAAAAATGACAAAATTTACCGATTTTTAAATTTGTAATTTTTTTGGATATTTCCCCAATTTTTGAGGAACGAGGGAATTTTTTTCAATTTTTAAGGGTAATGTCTCCAACTAGATACGATTTGTGATCTTTTGAAGTACTTTTGAAAGAAATCGGTCTAGTGAGAGCTGAGAAAAAGTGGCAACAGACATAAAAAAAATAAACATATCATAGTAAAATTAATACCTTCTCAGCTTCGCATCGAAGCTAAAATTATTTTTTGAAAATTAAATTTTTTACAATAGCATATATTTTTTTAAACATTTTTAAAACTGAATTTGCTTTTTAAATTTTATGTCTTTGAAAAATTCGATATTATTAAAATCTGGCTAAATAATTTGAATATGAGTTATTGAAGTTAAGTAATACTTTCAAAACATTATATATTAAGCAAATAAAATATCAATAAAATTATTACTATCAAATCCAATAGCAATTATTATAAATATAATATAATTAGACATATTTATAAAAAATAAATTATTTAAAAAGTCAACTAACTAAGTAAGACAGCCATGTGCAGTAGCATACATTATTATATTAAAACAATAATTTTGAACAGCTTCATAAATGGTATTTCTACTCCACGGGCATTTATTTTCATATGCGTATATTATACAACTTATTTGATTATTTGCAGCAGCAAGTCTTGTAGTACTTTCGTCCCATTCACATCCATTTTCATGAGCATATTTTAGGCAGTCTATATGCCCATTTGCAGCAGCTGCACTCTTTGTCCCTACATCCCATACACATCCATTTTCATGAGCATATATCAAACAGTCAATACAACCAATTGCAGCAGCTTCCCTTGTTGTGCCTTCATCCCATTCACAACCATTTTCATGAGCATATTTCAAGCAGTCTAAATGTTCATTTGCAGCAGCCCCTCTCGTAATACCTCTTTCCCAACCATATCCTTGTTCATAAGCATATTTTAAGCAATTTAAATTACCATAAACAGCAGCTGTGACTATTGTATCTACATCCCAATAACATCCATTTTCATGAGCATATTTTAAACAATCGAAACAACCATATGCTGCAGCAGCTCTCGTTGTTCCAATATCCCAATAACATCCATTCTTGTGAGCATATATTAAACAATCAAAATTACCATTTAAAGCTGCAGCTATAGTTGTGCCATCATCCCATTGGCATCCATTTATATGGGCATATATTAAACAATCTAAATGACCTTTTAAAGCTGCAACTCTAGTTATACCTTCATCCCATTTACATCCATTTTCATGAACATATTTTAAGCATTCTAAATTTCCATTTTCAGCAGCAACTTTTATAATTGTATCGTTCCACGGACATTCATTTTCATAGGCATATTTTAAGCATTCTATATTTCCATATTCAGCAGCAGCATTTGTTATTGTTTCGTTCCATGGACATTCATTTTCATGAGCATATTTTAAGCAGTCTAAAAAGCCATTGGCTGCAGCAGCTTTTGTTGTGTCTTCATCCCAATGACAGCCATTTTCATGAGCATAAATTAAGCATTCTAAATTGTCGGTACTTGCAGCGAATTCAGTAGTTAAATCACTCCATTTACATCTATTTTCGTGAGCATATATTAAGCAATCTAAATTACCATAAAGAGCAGCTGCTTCTGTTGTACCTTCTTTCCAATGGCATCCATTTTCATGAGCATACTTTAAACACTCTAAACAGCCACTTTCCGCAGCATCTTTAGTTGTTTCATCATCCCATTGGCATCCATTCTTATGGGCATATATTAAACAATCTAAATGGCCTTTGTAAGCAGCAGAACTAATTGTACCTTCTGACCACGCACATCCAATTTCATAAGCATATTTTAAAATATCTAAATCACCGTTATAAGCAGCTAATTCCGTTATTTTTTCATCCAATTCGCATTTATTTTCATATGCATATTTTAAGCAATCTAAATGACCATTTGTAGCAGCAGCTCTTGTTGTTTTTTTATCCCATCTACACCCATTTACATGAACATATTTTAATATTTCTAAATTACCACATTTTGCCGCTGCTTCGGCTGTGCTTTCATTCCATGGACATTTATTCTCGTGTGCATATTTTAAAATTTCTAAATTACCACTCATTGCAGCACCAATAGTTGTGCCCACATCCCACTGGCATCCATTCTTATGAGCATATTTTAAACAATCTAAACAACCACTTGCTGCAGAAGCTGTTGTTGTATCTACATCCCATTTACATCCTTTTTTATGAGCATATTTTAAGCAATCTAAACAGCCACTTGCTGCAGCACCTCTAGTTGTATATTCATTCCATTTACATCCATTTTCATGAGCATATTTTAGGCATTCTAAATGTCCATTTGCAGCAGCAGCTTCTGTTGTGCTTTCATCCCATGGACATCCATTTTTATGTGCGTATTTTAAAATTTCTAAATTACCACTCATGGCAGCACCAGTAGTTGTGCTTACATCCCATTTACATTCATTTTGGTGAGCATATACTAAACATTCCAAACTACCATTTTTTGCAGCTTCTCTTGTTGTTGTTTCATTCCATTTACATCCATTTTCATGAGCATATACTAAACATTCCAAACTACCACTTTTTGCAGCTTCTTTGGTTGTTGTTTCATTCCATCCACATCCATTTTCATGAGCGTATTTTAAGCATTCTAAATTTCCACTTGCAGCAGCAGCTTTTGTTGTATTTTTATTCCAAGTACATCCATTTTTATGAACATATTTTAAGTTTTCTAAATTACCATATTTTGCAGCTGCTTCTGCTGTGCTGTCATCCCACGGACATCCATTTTCATGAGCATATTTTAAACATTCAAAAAATCCATTTTCAGCAGCGTCTCTTGTTGTTTTTTGATTCCATTTACATTTATTTTTATGAGCATATATTAAGCATTCTAAATGCCCATTTGCAGCGGCAGCTCGTGTTGTTTTTTTATCCCATCTACAGCCATTTTTATGAGCATATTTTAAGCATTCTAAATTTCCATTGGCAGCGGCAGCTCTTGTTGTGTATTTATCCCATTTACATCCATTTTTATGAACATATTTTAAGTTTTCTAAATTACCATATTTTGCAGCTGCTTCTGCTGTGCTTTTATCCCATGGACATCCATTTTCATGTGCATATTTTAAACAATTGAAATGTCCATTTGCAGCAGCTTCAGTAGTTGTATATTTATCCCATTCACATCCTCTTTCGTGAGCTAGTTTTAATGTTTCTATGTCACCACTTGCAGCAGCTTTTTTCGTCGTACCTCTTTCAAACGGGCATATGATTGTATGTTCTGAATATCTATTTTCAATCCCTAAATGAGCAAAATTATTAATTAATTTTTGCTGAATAGAATTTTTTATTTAGCTTAGTAAAAAATAAAGAGGTTGGCAGTTTAATTAAAGTTTTTTGTTCCTAATACTTAAGTAAAGTAGTTTAAAGTGAAACTTCAATCATGATATGTATTATTGTTAGATATCTACGTTTTAGCTTCTTTTCAATTAATTATAAATATTTTTATAAATATTTTGTCATTATAAGAAAAAACAAGTTGGCAATATTTTAGAAAATATGTTAAAACTGTGCATTGCTAAAATTAAAAATTCAATAATTACTATCGATGTGATATTATTCTAGGTNAACAAAAAGTAAAAAAAAGTCAATGATTTCTTAATCATTATTAAAAAATTCATATAAATTCTAAGAAAATCCTACTTAAAATACTTCTAGCTTCAAAGTGAAGCTGAAAAAGTATAAACGATGCATCATTATATCATTAATTGTATCTAGCTTAAGACTTGAATCTCAAAATTGAAATAATTTCCCTCATTTCCTGTTAAAACAGAAAATCCCCAAATAATTATAATTTTTAAAATTGGTAAATTTAAACAAATTTAAAAATTTTTTAAATTAAAACTAACAGATGTTACTTAGATGGTGGTCTGATTCTCTGATTACTCCGATTCGGTCTGTCATGCTCAGACGCGATCACTCTCTTTTAAAGTTTATCAGCATACTCAATACAAATTAGCCAAATTGAGACATTGTTTTTCCTATCGAACTACACGCAAAAAGTGATTCGCCACGTCTACATTATAATTTTATAAGGACAAGGAACGTCTATTAATGTCAGAGATTTATTGGAAATGTCAAGGTAGGAACCTAAAAATTTTACCAAAGATACATAAGGTTTAGAATAAAATTTTATAAGTACTACATTAAGTAGGCACAAAGAAAAATAAAGTGATCATCAACAATAAAAAAAAACCAGCACAGGGGGGTCGCGGCACAGTCGTGACGTGGCATACTTGGATCAAGTAAAATGATATCTGACAGTGATTAAAATCACTATCAAAAAAAAAAAGCTTCGATGCAAATCTTTAGATAGTGTTTAATTTTAAAAAATTGGTGTATTATTCCAAAAGCTACATGAACTGCTAGTTCCTTATTAATATCCTGATTAAGATAAAGTATGTCGAATGAAAAAGAGATTATTTAAAAATGTTATTTCTCATAAAAAATTGTATTGATCCATACATTTTTTAAAAAGTTATAGCCTTTTAAAGTAAAAAATGTAAAATATAAAATCGAGAAATTTCACACAAAAATATCATTTGTTAGCCATATTCACCACGAAGACAAGTCCAGAGGTCAAATTTTTTTTTTTCATAATAAAGTACATTACATTAGCTTTAATTTAAGATATATATAAAAGTGTCAGACCTTCTGGAACATTTTCAAAAGTTAAGTTGAAAAAGTTAATGCTTTGTGAAAAAGTTGTCATTTTTAATCTCCACTATAGGCAATTAAAAGGATTAGATATATAAAAAAAATTTACTNCCACTATAGGCAATTAAAAGGGTTAGATATATAAAAAAAATTTACTAAATGATAGGTAAAGACATCAAGCATCTATAAAAAAAATTATATTAATATGTTTATTTTTGAAAAAGTTACGGCAGTTTTTAATAAAAAAATTTGAAAAAATTTCGAAAATTAGCGATTGTTAAATTTGTAATTTTTTTGGAGGTTTCCCCCATTTACGGTGAACGAGGGAAATTTTTAAAATTTTTAAGTGTAATGTCTTCGACTAGATACGATTTATGATCTTTTGACGTATCGTTGAAAGAAATCCGTTCGGGGAAAGCTGAGAAAAAGTGGTAACAGACACAAAAAAAAAACACATCTTAGTAAAACCAATACCTTCTCAACTTCGCATCGAAGCTAATATACCAAGTTAAACAAGTATTTTTTTGTGGCTTTTTGAGTTTAATATTTTTTATATTTTTGAGTTTTTAAATTAATAATATTTTTATATAGTTTTATATATTTTAGTATAGTAATAATTTTATTTAAATTATTAGCCACAAGTAATCAATTTTTATTAAATAATTATTTTAATAATAAAAATTAGTAATGTTTGTACAAAGTTATTTGTAAGAGTTATATCTTTGATACATGTCTATTTCAGGAGTTAAGAAAAAGGTTCATATAGCCATTGATCGGTAGCTTACGATATTTTAAACTTTGAATAAAAACACTTTATTTTTATTCTATAATATGGACTGTATTTTTTATTTTATATCTTTTACATTTTATATACGAAAAACTATAGGTGCGCGTAAGTGAGCCGGACTCATCATTCGCTGTCCGGTTTTCGACTAACTTACAAACAAAAACCTACGCTGCACCGCCCCCCACCTATTCTATAACAAATATATCTAGCGTTTTTTCCCCAATATCAAACAAACCGCCCACTTTGATTAACCAAAATCAATATAAAATTTATCTAACAAATCAAAAATATATATATATATATAAAACATAAAACAAATTGCAAAAACAAAAAAAAACTAACATTCTAAAATAACAAATGGATTACAAATATATTTAAATTGACAAACAATAAATTTTCAATAAATCAATCGATTTCAATTGGCAATGGACTTAAATTTCGAACTGCTCGTAAGTATTCACCAAAAGCGGTTTTTACCCTTGCTGTGCGTATCACGCCATCCTTACCACATATAACACTTACTACTCGGCCCAATCGCCAGAACAGTGGGCTGAGATTTTCTTCTTTTATTAAGACGACGGAACCCACTGACAGTTTAGGTCCCTTTTCTTTCGCCCATTTGTAGCGAGTTTGAAGTTGTGAAAGATACTCGCTACTCCAGCGTTTCCATATTTGTTGAGAAAACTTATTTACTCTACGCCAACGGTCTAATCGATTTGACGGAGTATCGCTTACGTCTCTCTCTGGTAATGTAGTCAATGCTTCACCAATTAAAAAATGACCAGGCGTTAGCACAGTTAAGTCGGTTGGACAAGAAGACAAAGGAGTGAGAGGACGTGAGTTCAGGCAAGCCTCAGCGCGCGTGAGCACGGTGTACATTTCGTCGAACGTTAAATGCGATTCGCCCAGTATTCTTTTTATGAGCCCTTTCATGCTTTTAACAGCAGACTCCCATAATCCCCCAAAATGTGGAGAGCGCGGAGGTATAAACTTCCACTCAATACGTTCATTTGTAAAATGCTCAAATAACTCCTTTTTATGCGCTTCTGAATGAAATAACTCATACACCTCTTTTAACTGACGATCTGTACCATGAAAGTTTGTGCCATTATCTGAATATATCACACTAATTTTTCCTCTCCTAGCCACAAACCTCTGTAATGCTTGTATAAAGTCCTGCGTACTTAATCCATTTACCAACTCAATATGTACGGCCTTAGTTGAAAAACACACAAACACACTAACATAAGCCTTTTTTAAAGGCGCATTTTTTCTTAAACTACTCTTTAACATCACTGGCCCCCAGAAATCTACTCCACTTATCTTAAAAGCTCGAGAAGGTTCTACTCTATCGCTTGGCAGGTCCCCCATTATGGGCTGCACCATGATGGGTCGTTGTCGAAATCAACGCAAACACTTGAATATAATTCCTCTAATTGTATTCCTTGCATTTAATGGCCAATATCTTTGCCTTATGGACGCTAAAACAGTTTGTGGACCGCTGTGACATAATCTTTCATGCTCATTTCTAAGTAACAATTTAGTAAACGTGCTCTTAGCCGGTATAATCAGTGGATGTTTTTGAAAGATCTCTAATGATGCTGCATTTTTTAATCTTCCGCCCACTCTAAGTAATCCACTTTTATCCAAGAACGGTTGTAGGCGAAAAAGTTTACTTTTTTGTGATACTTGACCATTTGGCCCTTTTAAACATTTTATTTCTTGAGAAAAATATTCATTTTGAACTATATGCACTAATGCCTTTTCAGCTCGTTCCACCTCGTGTACTAAAATAGGACCTGTCATTCTATTTAATGGTTTACCATTTAAATCTTTTTTTATACGATCTCTATATCGCAAACAATATGCAATAATACGCCATATTTTATTTAATGAGGAACATCGCGTTAATAACGAAAATTCAGACCTTGCAATACTTGACAATGCTTGAACACCTTTAGCTTCCACTTCCAATTCTTTATTATTTAATATTAGACTATCAGAATTAATAGGCCATTCATCTTCGCCTTTACTGAGCCATTCTGGACCACTCCACCATCGTTCATTTTGCACCAATTGCCTTGCCTCGCTACCACGCGATATAATATCCGCTGGGTTTTCTTCGCCCCTTACATGCGCCCACTCCGTCCGATCACTTAAACTTTGAATTTCGCCTACTCGATTTGCAACAAAAGTTTTCCATTGACTGGATGAGGACGCTATCCATGCTAATGTGACTCTAGAGTCAGACCAAAACATTTTCTTCTGGATATTTAAATTTAATTTTGGTATAAATTTATTAACGAGTCGCACTAACAATAACGCAGCACATAACTCCAAACGCGGTAATGTTATTGTTTTTAATGGCGCTACCTTGGACTTCGCGCCGATAAGGTGTACTGTACGATTTCCATTATTATTTGTGCATCGTAAATATATACATGCCCCGTAGGCCTTTAATGATGCGTCGGCAAACCCGTGTACCTGTATATTAGTACAATTATCTATTTCACCGCACCGTCTTGCTATCGATATGCTATTCAATAATAATAAATCGCCGCTATAACTACGCCACTCAT
>NW_026099572.1:86155622-86157166 GCF_025091365.1 Daktulosphaira vitifoliae
CCTGTATATGACATAAGCTTTAATTTTATATATATTTAAAGGATGCAGTAATTCCGGAACAATTTTAAAAATAAAGTTGAAAAAGTTAATTTCCATAAAAAAGTTGCTACATTATCTGTGAGCAGGTTAAGTGTTAGATTTTCAAACAAATGTTATCAAATGAAAAGGGAAATATCTAAGGTTTTAATATAAAAATAAATTATTTTCATTTTTTCAATACGTCATGAGAATTTTTAGAACAGTGAAAAAAATGTCCAAATTTACTGATTTTAAAATTCATAATTTTTTGGGTGAATTCCTTCATTTACGGGGTATGATGAAAAAATTTTCAATTTTTGAAGATAATGTCTTCAACTAGATACTATTTTTAATCTTTTGACCCATCATTGAAAGAAATTGGTCCCGTCAGAGCTAAGAAAAAGTGACAACAGGCACAAAAAAACACATCATGGTAAAATTAGTACTTTTTTAGCTTCGTATCGAAACTGAAACATATATTAATTTAAATCTCTAATTTTTTTTAGAGTAAAAAAGATATTTGTATATAATATGTACTACATAGATAAATTTAGTTTCCATTGTAATATTACATAGAAAACAAATAAATTTTCAACTTTTACTTAACTGTTTATAATATTTATTTATACATTCTTGTGGAATTCGAATGTCAATTGGATACGAATTATAATAAAATGAAACCCAATCGAGTAATTTTAATATTTTTTCTGGTAGTCAGTAAAATGTAAAACAAAAATATGTTATGACGCTATTTACTATGTACAATAATGTTAAATTTTATGTATTTTTAAATATTAATTCATTTGTTAATATATTTACTTTATAAAAAAATAATTTTGGTATGATTTTAGACTTGATCATACTCAAAAAATTAAAAACCAAAGAACATTTTTATATGCATTTATAAAATTTAACTTTGATATTAGTTGTAAAGATATTTTTTTTCTTCATGATCATCTATTTATTTTAGCTCTAAATCAAAGCAGACCTGGTATTGCTTTTGAGGTAATGTTTTTATTTTAAGTCTATCTATGAAAATTCTAAGTACTCAATATACCGATTTCTATTAATAATACATCAAAAGAACGCGATTTTTATCCAATTGAAACCAATCATCGATGAAAATAAAAAAAACACAATATTTTTGTAAATTTTATAAAATTATTCCAAAATTACGCTAATATGAATAACGATATTGCCAAAAAACATTTTTTACATTTTAAAACTGCTAGAACTTTTTTTAGCTTCGATGCGAAGCTGAGATAGTATTAATTTTACTACGATGTGTTTTTTTTTTTTTGTGTGTCTGTATACGCTCAATCTCATTGAACCGATAACTTTTTCAAAACTGAACATATCAATATAATTTTTTAGCTTCGGTGAGAAACTGACAAGGTATTAATTTTACCATGATGTGTTTATTTATTTTTTTTTGTGTCTGTCACCACTTTTTCTCAGCTCTCACTGGACCGATTTCTTACAACAATACGTCAAAAGATCACAAATCGTATCTAGTTGAAGACATT
>NW_026099572.1:86157266-86158817 GCF_025091365.1 Daktulosphaira vitifoliae
CGCTCATTTAATAAACGGCCCACGGGTCTCTACCCTCAAAACCAGTGTCGACCACATTTTTGCGACGCAAGTCGTGTCAGTCTGTGACTTACGTCGATAGAATTATTTATTATTTAAATATAACTAGAGTAATATAAATAAATATTTGTACAGCTTTACGGTGGAAAATTGTATAATAATTTTCATGAAATATTTTTATTTCATTTTAAAATTTAATTCCACTAAAATTCTCAAAAAAGATTTTTTATTCCAAAAAATTGTAATTAATTGAACAAAAAGTAAAAAAAAGTCAATGATTTCTTAATCATTATTAAAAAATTCATATAAATTCTAAGAAAATCCTACTTAAAATACTTCTAGCTTCAAAGTGAAGCTGAAAAAGTATAAACGATGCATCATTATATCATTAATTGTATCTAGCTTAAGACTTGAATCTCAAAATTGAAATAATTTCCCTCATTTCCTGTTAAAACAGAAAATCCCCAAATAATTATAATTTTTAAAATTGGTAAATTTAAACAAATTTAAAAATTTTTTAAATTAAAACTAACAGATGTTACTTAGATGGTGGTCTGATTCTCTGATTACTCCGATTCGGTCTGTCATGCTCAGACGCGATTACTCTCTTTTAAAGTTTATCAGCATACTCAATACAAATTAGCCAAATTGAGACATTGTTTTTCCTATCGAACTACACGCAAAAAGTGATTCGCCACGTCTACATTATAATTTTATAAGGACAAGGAACGTCTATTAATGTCAGAGATTTATTGGAAATGTCAAGGTAGGAACCTAAAAATTTTACCAATGATACATAAGGTTTAGAATAAAATTTTATAAGTACTACATTAAGTAGTCACAAAGAAAAATAAAGTGATCATCAACAATAAAAAAAAACCAGCACAGGGGGGTCGCGGCACAGTCGTGACGTGGCATACTTGGATCAAGTAAAATGATATCTGACAGTGATTAAAATCACTATCAAAAAAAAAAAGCTTCGATGCAAATCTTTAGATAGTGTTTAATTTTAAAAAATTGGTGTATTATTCCAAAAGCTACATGAACTGCTAGTTCCTTATTAATATCCTGATTAAGATAAAGTATGTCGAATGAAAAAGAGATTATTTAAAAATGTTATTTCTCATAAAAAATTGTATTGATCCATACATTTTTTAAAAAGTTATAGCCTTTTAAAGTAAAAAATGTAAAATATAAAATCGAGAAATTTCACACAAAAATATCATTTGTTAGCCATATTCACCACGAAGACAAGTCCAGAGGTCAAATTTTTTTTTTTCATAATAAAGTACATTACATTAGCTTTAATTTAAGATATATATAAAAGTGTCAGACCTTCTGGAACATTTTCAAAAGTTAAGTTGAAAAAGTTAATGCTTTGTGAAAAAGTTGTCATTTTTAATCTCCACTATAGGCAATTAAAAGGATTAGATATATAAAAAAAATTTACTAAATGATAGGTAAAGACATCAAGCATCTATAAAAAAAAATTAATATTGATATGTTTATTTTTGAAAAAGTTACGGTAGTTTT
>NW_026099572.1:86158882-86164590 GCF_025091365.1 Daktulosphaira vitifoliae
GGACGATTTCGCTTATATCAAATAATATTATGTATAAATATTTTATTTATACACCAAACTCACACGGCAAACCCAGCTGACTCAAACAATAGTTAATCTATTTTTTCTTTTTAAAGGAAGCAAATACAAAGGAACTTACCGACTTATTTGCTTATTTCGATTAATCTTTTACCAATGACTTTTTCTTTCTTTTTTGGAAAATTACTCCTACAATTGGCTTCTAAGCGGTACTGCGACGCTTTCTTCTCAATCTTTTCGAAACCGCAAACTTTAAATTTTATACTATTACTGATTTATATAAACACGCTTAACTTTATTCGAATAATAATTTTGACCAATTGGACTACGCTAAACTTGTCCTGGTTAGGTCTACGATTTTTATAAGTAGTGAAACTCTACACTACAACACACTTCGCACACACCATACGATAAAATTTACGATTTTCGCACAATTTATTAATTACAAGTCCGTGGCCGATGGACCATTTGATCGGTAGCTTACGATATTTTAAATTTTGAATAAAAACACTTTATTTTTATTCTATAATATGGACTGTATTTTTTATTTTATATCTTTTACATTTATATACGAAAAACTATAGGTGCGCGTAAGTGAGCCGGACTCATCATTCGCTGTCCGGTTTTCGACTAACTTACAAACAAAACCCTACGCTGCACCGCCCCCCACCTATTCTATAACAAATATATCTAGCGTTTTTTCCCCAATATCAAACAGCCACCATACTACTTTGGGTAAATACACGTGGTGACTCAATCCCTCCTATAAATGATAACCGTCAATACTCGTGAAATTATTGATGTCAAAGAATTGACAATCAATTATAATAAATTATAATTATAAATTATAAATTATAATAAGTTTATTTTACAATTTTTATTTTCCCCTCTTACAAACTTTTGTAGTCATACCCCGAGTAATAATATTTTAATAATACAATAAAATATAGTAGCTCTCCCAGTTTTTCCTTTTTGAAAAAAATTTTCTAGCTTCCAATGGCTTATAATGAATTTCAATTTTATAACTGCAATTATAATTAATAAAAAAAAATGAGAATAATCAAATCTTTTTTTTGGTAAATTTATGTTTACAATTTTGATACAATTTGCCAAATATGTAACGAAATATACAACTACTTCATTTTTTTAATAATTTCTTTATAGAAAATACAATACAAAACATGGAATTTATATTTCATACTAAATGTAATTTCTATATTATGTATTTATTCAATTATTATACTTATATATTATAAAACTAGTAATTAAGATATAATTAAAAAATTTGAAGCTGATTTTGCTTTTAGAATAATCTAATAATGCCTTCTATCATTTATATTTAAATGATCTATTTTTATATTATCTATACTTATCGCAATCATGTGAAAAATTCAAATAAAATTTATGATTTTTTTATTATTAACGTATTTTTAATATAAAAATGATTAACTAAAGAAGTTAACTTTGCATACAAATTTATTAAGTACGAGATAAAATATAATATGTCCAACTCAGAATTACCAAAAATAATATATTTGGTTATCTAAAATTAAATATTCTTTTTAGATTACGTATTTTTCAAAAGATTAGAAAAATTTTATCAGTATAAAACCCAGCACAGAAGGGTCTCGGCACAGTGGTGACGTGGCATAGTTGGATTAAGTATAATGATATCTGACTGTGATTAAAATCACTATAAAAATAAAAGCTTGGATGCAAATCTTTAGATAGATTATAATTGTAAAACTCCATCGATAAATTTAGGTGAAACCCAAATTATTTTTTTATGATTTTTACACAAATTATTTATACAGTAACATGTTACCGAAAAGTTTGGAAAATTATAGACTGGTAGTAGGCCACACAAATAGAGTCAATAAATTAATAAATAACAAATTCAAATTATTTAAAAATTATAATATTAAAATAATTACCTTCTCAGCTTCGCATCAAAGATTATATAACATTATTTATAAAAAACCCAGCACAGGGGGATCGCGGCACAGTGGTGACGTGGCATAGATGGATCAAGTATAATGATATCTGACAGTGATTAAAATCACTATAAAAAAAACGCTTCGATGCAAATCTTTAGAATAGTGTTTAATTTTAAAAAACTGGTGGATTATTCCAAAAGCTACATGTTCTAAAAATAATTTGTTATATAAAACCAACAATAATTTTTTGTTAGTACAATAAAAAATAATCAAGGAATCATATATTTCTATCCAGTAACAAAAATATAATTGATTTAAATCAATAAGGTTTTTTTATTGTTAAAATTAACAATAAAAAAAATTGTCTACTATATTTTTTTTAGTGTAGTCATTTTTGATTATTGCTCTTACTCCCAAACATCGTCCAATTTAAAAATTATTTGATAATCTTAATAGTGATAAATAATGTAAAATAAAATTTACCTTTATTAAATACTAAGCAGGTTATTATCAACAAAAGAAATATCAATTGCCAATTCTAGAATTAAGTAAAATATTTTTTTAGATTCAATAATGTAAAGTAATGTTAAGTGAATTACTCACCTCCATTTTTACTCTAAGTGTAATATTCTCTATTACTAAAGAGAATATTTGAGTTAAATTGAAACTTTAAAAATTAATGACATCATTTATTTTATTTTAAAAAGAACATTTTAAGTAAATTTTAAGGTATATACAAGGTAGTTTCTGATATTTTAGCATATTAATAACATTTAATTCAGAGAATATTTCATGTTACTTTGTAGCATGAAGTAGAGTGAAATATTTGCTCTTTTATAGGTTTGTTTTTTTTAAATACATCGAGGACCACTCTGTATACTTTATTATTTACTGAATTAATTTAGTTTCACATTATATTACACGTGTAAAAAAAGCCAAATCGCAATCATCAAAACACATTCTTGATTTTATATCACCAAAATAACATTTATTATTTAACTTTTATTTAAACAATTTATTTTTATTTTTAACTTTAACTATTAGTATGTAACATAGATTTTAATTTAATATATATTTTAATTTTATATTTTATTTTTGGAATGATGGAGTATTTCTGGAAAATGTTTAAATGTTAAGTTTGAAAAAGTTAACTTTTCATGCAAAAGTAGTTATTTCTAATCCCCTTCTGTGCGCAAATAAATGGTTAGATTTTCAAAAAATATATACGTTATAAAAACGAAATTTTTAAGAATCTTATTAAAACAATTATTCTGAATTATCTGTTTTTCAAAATATTGACTTTCTAAAAAAAAAAAAATTAAAAATATGTCTAACTTTAACAATTTTAAGAATTGTAATATTTTGGGGATTTTTTTTAACGGAGAACAACGGAAATTATTTCAATTTTGAAGTTAATGTCTTCAACAAGATACAATTTTTCATATAAGAATATAAAAAAAAGATTTATGTCATTAGTTTACTATGTTTAAGTTTAATTTGAATCAGTATTTAAGAAAAAATATGACAATACTATAAATTAATTTAAATTTGGCAAATTGTAATTTTTTTAGTTGATTTTAAATTAATTAGTTTATAATTAAGTTTTTATAAATTTTATTTTCATTATAAATTTAAAAAAACGGTAGCACAGTGGGGTTGAGGCACAGTGTGNAAAAAACGGTAGCACAGTGGGGTCGAGGCACAGTGTGGACGAGGCATAGATGGGACAAGTATAGATGATATCTGACAGTGATTAAAATCACTATCATAAGAAACGCTTCGATGCAAATCTGTAGATAATGTTTCATTTAGAAAAATTGGTGGGTTATTCCAAAAGCAACATCAACTCTTATTTCTTTAATTATATCCTGATTAGTAGTTGTTTGATTTTAAAATATTNTTAGTAGTTCTTTGATTTTAAAATATAATATATGAATAAATACTAATTATAGTTTTTAAATTTAGTATGAAATTGTGAGGCCAGCTATGATGTATGGTTCATAGTGTTGGGCGGTTGATAAGAAAGTAGAGCAGAGAATAAGTGTAGCAGAGATGAGAATGCTTAGTTAGATGAGTGGAGTGACTAGAGAAGATAGGATAAGGAACGAGCATATAAGAGGAAGTATAGGTGTTGCGTCAATCGTGGATAAGATGACAGAAAATAGACTTAGATTGTTTAGTCATGTAATGAGGAGAGAAGAATTGGAAGCTGTAAGAACAGTTATAGAAATGAAATTTAAAGGAAGAAGAGCTAGAGAAAGACCAAAAAAGAGATTGAGGGATGTTATTGAATGCGACATGAGGACAGCTAATGTGAGCTTAGAAGATGTGGGAGATCGTGTCAAGTGGAAGCTTAGGATAAGGGTGGCCGACCCCAAGTAGTTGGGATTAAGGCAAAGAAAAAGAAAAAGATTACCAGAAATTCCGGTGGCAATTGACATAATATGATTGTTGTTTGGGAATGTACAATTTAGCGTTTAGTTTGGTTTAAACAACATAGCGTAAAATCAATTACTTACTCTATCGGTTGTATATTAATATACACTACACTTTAATGATACAATAAATAAATATACTCACACATACACACATATGCATTTATAACATTGTGTCTAATGTAAGTATAACATGATAAAAAGTAACCGTAAAATGAAAAGAATGGAATATAAGTTTTAGTCCTCATATTAAATGTAATGTAACTCGAAAAATATTTGTTTAAATGAAAAAATATAACTTAATTTTTTTGTTTAGAATTGTCTTTTAAACATCTTTTGTACGAAACTTTTTTTTGTAAGTTAAATATTTTTTGAGAAAATTATAAAAGCTCATATTTTTGAACTTTTGCTAGGCTGTAAAAAAAAAGCTCAATTCCAATCAATGAGGACTATTAGTATGTCATTATACATAGTTTAATTCAACTTTTAAAAAAACAAAATTTGGTTGGGAATTTTTTAAGAAATTTTTCCATGTTGACTGGCCTAGATGTCAATTTTAAACTTGTAATTGAGCTAAAAGTTATGGTAATATATTCAGTTTTTTTTACTATAAACTTTCAAAAATCTTTATCAAAAATTTTTAATCAACTTTAAAGAACCAAAAAAATAGGTTAAAATTGAAAATTTGGACTGATTATTTTTAACATATTAAAAATCAAATCAACAATAATTTGAAAACAAAATTTTTTTCATCTTTTAATTATTATTTAAAATGTAATTAGTAATAATATTAAAACTTAGAAGTGATAGAAAATGTCTAATTGCAGATTTGAAAACAACACGAAAAGTTGATTTAGAAAACTATATTTTTGCTTCTGATGAAAGTTCCTTGTAGTCCAGTGCATTTTTTTATGGTAACAAGCAGTTTTTTGTAATATTATATTATTACATATAATATTAATATATAATAAAATGTTATCATTTGTTCATGTATGTCACATATTATGATTATACAAGATCACCAAAACAGGGTTCTCTTATTTAAAATACAAAATAACCCTATAACTATACGATAAAATCTCCCTCTTGTAGAAATTATTAAGTAACGCCTACACGCTGGGACCCCATTTTAATTAACCAATTAGAATACAAAGCCTCAGCTTCCAAAGGCGTAAAGCATTTGAGTAAATGTATTTGAATAAAAGTATTCAAATACTTTCATTGGTATTGAATAGTATTAGCTTCGATGCGAAGCTGAGAAGGTATTGGTTTTACTAAGATGTGTTTTTTTTTTTTTTTTTTTTTTTTTTTTTTTTTT
>NW_026099572.1:86165055-86171177 GCF_025091365.1 Daktulosphaira vitifoliae
GATTTTTTAATTAATTTGGACTTAGAATATTTTTCTTTAAAACTAAATGACACTTAGAAATTTTAAAGTGAATTTTGTTTTGGTGAATCTTTTAATTTAATTTAATTTGTTCAATTAATAATAATTTTTTAATTTTTCTTGTTATGAAAATAAACATCAAATAATATTTTAAACATTATATCTTTTTTTAAATTATTTTATTTTAACAATAAACCCAACCTAACTTTAGATTTTTATTTAGTTATAAAAATTTATTGTGAGCTTTTCTTATTGGGTAGCTAGTCTCGTTGCTAATGTCTTTGTTTTAACAAACATCGCGCCGGCAGACAGAGTAAAGGTTGCAACTAGATATTGTTCTAGAATTAGGTATATTAGGTTAGAATATATTTGTAAGCCTATGCGTATTGGGTAGCTAGTCTCGATGCTAATGTCTTTGTTTTAATAAACATAGCGCCGGCAGACAACGTAGAGAAACTTACGAATATATTTGCAGTGTTTAAATTTTGTCTTGGTTATTATTGTGCCGCATCCTTTCAAGGTGCTTTATTTTAGCACCGGGACACATTGGGCCACCACAATTCTGCCTTGATAAATTTTTTACATAGATATAGATATTTCTGAATCTTGTTTTGGCCAGGCCAGAGGAAAATTTAAGAAATATTGGTATCGATCTCTCAATAAAATATACTCTCTAAAAAATACTTATTCAATAAACGTAAAAAAATCAATAAGTTAAAAAAAATCAGAATTGTTTTTAGAATAAAATACAGAGTGTTTAAAATCTTTTACAAGTGAGATCAGTCTTAGACTTTGTGTAATTAAATCATATTATTTAAAGTCTTGAGTCGTTTTTTTGTAAGCAATTATATAGACTATATTACAAGTAGTGTAAATCGTATACGTAGTGCGTTTAATACGGAAATCAACACTGGATTACTTAAAATATTATTGTATCACACAGGACGTAAGGTAAGTACAATTTAACCTATGCTTTCGAACTTCCAACAATCTATTGCGTGATAAACCATTAATAATTAATGAGAGAAACAATTAATGAGAAAATTAATTTAAATAAAATTGAAGACAATTAAATCTACATTAAAATTACAAAAACTTATAACAAATAATGATTACAATAATCTATTAAGCAACCCTAATTTTCCTTTTATTCTCTATCTATTTATTCTCTATCTATTTTTTCTCTTTTTCTTTTCTTTCTTTTTATTTTTGGTTTATTACATTTTATTGAAAATTATTGTATCAAGCCCTTTAAATTTTTATACACGTAAAAGTATAGCAAAATATAACTTCTTTATTATTTTTATAATTTCTCCGTTTAAATTACAATATTAAATATCAATTTCATACTAAATTTAATAATTATAATTAGTATATATTCATATATTATATTTTAAAATCAAAGAACTACTAATCATGATATAATTAAAGAAATAAGAGTTGATGTTGCTTTTGGAATAATCCACCAATTGCCTAATTAAAACAAAAAAAAAAAAAGTTGGTTGGGAATTTTTTCTGCTATTCTCCAAAATTACTCCTTCGTTGACTAGAATAAATCATTAAATAGAAAATTTTATGAGAATTAAAACAATGTTATTTTTAAGATTAATATGCAGTCAGGAAATTTTATAATTACTATTTACAGTATATTATAACAGAAAAACTCATTATTTTTTTGCATTTTTATCGTAATAAAACACTTAAATAGAAATCATAGTAATAATTTCCTAGTAAATTTTGTTGTTTGAAAAGNGATAACTTAAATAGAAGTAATAGTAATAATTTCCTAGGAACTTTTGTTGTTTGTTGAAAAGATTCTATAATTGAAATATTGAGAACTTAATTAATTTTAATGATTTACTTTAACTAAATGTACCAATCAAAACAAAGTTGTTAAAAAGATTTACTCAATTGAGCGTATAATAAAATTTGATTATAATTGTAAAAATCAATTGTTAATTCAGGAGAAAAAACATCATTTTTTTTAGAAATGATTTATATAGCAACAAGTTTGACATTTACATCATTAAATAGAAAATTTTATGACAATTAAAAAAATTGAATCGTTAAGGTCAATATGCAGTCAGAAAGTTTTATAATTACTATTTATTGTAAATTTATCAGAAAAGCTCAATATTTTTTTGCATTTTTATGGTAATAGATAACTTAAATAGAAGTAATAGTAATAATTTCCTAGGAACTTTTGTTGTTTGTTGAAAAGATTCTATAATTGAAATATTGAGAACTTAATTAATTTTAATGATTTACTTTAACTAAATGTACCAATCAAAACAAAGTTGTTAAAAAGATTTACTCAATTGAGTGTATTATAAAATTTGATTATATTTGTAAAAATCAATTGTTAATTCAGGAGAAAAAACAATCATTTTTTTTAGAAATGATTTATATAGCAACATGTTACAAAAAAAAATTGTAATATTATAGTCTAGTAGTAGCACACACAAATAGAGTAAAAAAATTATTAAATTACAAAGTAAAATGATTTAATTTTGTAGTTGAAACCTATCATATCAAACTTCATTCGTTAATAAATATTTTGAAAACATTAGAAATTAATGATTTTAATTGTCTTTATGGAGACGATGTAATAACTAACTGTTTAATTGATAAATTAGAATTTTTTTTTCAATTTTTGAGAGTAATATCTTCAACTAGATACGAATTGTAGTAATTTGACGTATTGTTGAAAAAAGTAGGTCAAGTTAGAGCAGAGAAAATAAATGATAGTCACAAAAAAATATCTTCTCAGCTTTGCATCGAAGCTAAAACTTAAAATATAGTAAAATAATTTTAATACGAATAAGAAATTTCTTCTTGCAAGGGGCGACTAAAGTGATGGGATCCTTGATCTTTATTGAAGTTATTGAATGTAAATGAGATAAAAATCAAACGAGTTAAAAATTTATACTAACTTAAAAAGAATTAAGAAAAAATGCAAAAAAATCATTGCCATACGCGGGTTGGAACCTCGTACCCCAAGCGTGTAAAACATAAATTCTACCAACTCGGCAACTGTACGTCGATACTGTCGGTTGAAAAAATTGGCTATTTAAGCTAATTCAAATTTCAAAGTTAATTTTCTCGAATTCAAAAAACAAAAAAATTTAAATAAGTTTAACTTTCTATGCTATCTCAAATTTTTATTTATATAATATTTATGAAAATCTGTACTCCCCTTGTCAGGTATTTTAAAATAAAATAAAATACAAAACCCAGAATTTTAACACAAAAATAGCATATTTTTGAATACGGTAGTCATTTTTACAATGAAGACAAGTCTAGAGGTCAAATTTTTTTTTTTCAAATTAAAGTATATTACATTAGCTTTAATTTAAGGTATATATAAAATTGTCAGTCTTTCCGGAACATTTTCAAAAGTTAAGTTGAAAAAGTTAATTTTTTGTAAAAAAGTTACCATTTTGAAACCCNAAAGTTAATTTTTTGTAGAAAAGCTACCATTTTGAAACCCTTCCTGTGGGCTGTTAAAGGGTCAAATGTTCACAAAAATATATAAAATGATAGGTAAATATTTAAGGTATCTATAAAAAAAAAAATTATATTGATTCGATCATTTTTAAAAAAGTTATGGCAATTTTAAGTAAAAAAAATTGAAAAAATATCGAAAATTAGCGATTTTTAAATTTGTAATTTTTTGGGATTTCCCCCGTTTACGGGGAACGAGGGAATTTTTTTTCAATTTTTGAGGGTAATGTCTTCGAATAGATACGATTTGTGATCTTTTGACATATTGTTCATCAAAATCGGTCCAGCGAGAGCTGAGATTGAGCGTTCACAGACACAAAAAAAAAAATAAAAAAAAAATTAAAAAAAAACACATCATAGTAAAATTAATACCTTCTCAGCTTCGCATCGAAGCTAAAAAATGTATGTTGATTGAAAGTGGTATATATAAAGTATTTATTGTTAAAGAATAGAATTGATTTTTTAAAAAGTTATAGCATCATAATGTTAAAAAAAACGGTAGCACAGTGGTGTCGGGGTACACTGTAGACAAGGGATAGATGGGACAAGTATAAATGATATTTGACAGTGATTAAAATCACTATCATATGAAACGCTTCAATGCAAATCTGTAGATCGTGTTTCATTTAGAGAAATTGATGGGTTATTCCAAAAGCAACATCAACTCTTATTTCTTTAATTATATCCTGATTAGTAGTTGTTTGATTTTAAAATATAATATATGAATAAATACTAATTATAGTTTTTAAATTTAGTATGAAATTGTGTGGCCAGCTANAATTATTAATTTTAGTATGAAATTGATATTCAATAATTTAATATTGTTCGCGCCGAGTGTGCGAGCTGCACTGATTGCGTGTAATCAGGTGGTAGCGCTTGTGCGCTATCACCTGTTAAGACGCTTTATCAGTTTAGTACTGTGTGTTGTTCGGTCGGTTTTTTTTTATTAAAAAATGTAATGTGTTTCGGTAGTAGTAAAAATAGTCAATTCTTTCGATGGTGTTCAATAAAATTTGTTTTGTTTTTTGTTTTGCGATTAAGTATATAAAAAAATAATTGTTAATTTTTTAATTTTACTATTCATTGTATTTGTAAAAATTCACTTGAATATTAGTCAGTATTGCATTTGTAAAACTACAGTAGAGTTATTAACAATTCAGTATTATTATTGTGCATTATGATCAAGACGGTGATGTATTAATTATGTTAATTTTATGAAATATAAACAATTCATGTCGAAGTTTAGTTTTACTTTCAGGTAAAATTTCCTATAGTTATATATGTTCATTTATTACTTTCAGTTACACAGATGACAGTTGTTATTTAAATCAGTAATTTATTGTGTTATATAGCTAACCATTGTCCTAACTGTGCCAAAACGACACTTATTAATTAAATTATAATTAGAAATCAGCCGTACGGCAAAGTTCTAATGCCCATGTATATATGGGATTCATATTTTTAGAACAGCCCAGGCGGCAACAAATATAGTAATTTATACGGAGAAATTATAAAAATAATAAAGAAGTTTTATTTTGCTTTACTTTTACGTGTATAATAATTTAAAGGGCTTGATACAATATTTTCCAATAAAAACTGTTTGTAATTATAAATAAATGCATATTGCATTATAAATAAAGCATATAAAAAGTATATTAATAGTATTGAATATTAAACAGTATTAAATACTAATTAATTGTATTTAAAATACTACTCAGATAATTTTTATTAAATGTATTTAAAAAAAATTCAAATCTACCAGAGTTCCAGCATTTAGCACACATTTCTTCAAATTCTATAAAACTCATATCTGACGAACAATGATCATCATATATGTGTTTTAAATTAGTTTCGTCTTGTTTGTATAAAATAATCATATTCGTGTTGTCTCTGATGAGTTGTTTTGGTATACGAGAATACGTCTGTGATAAGTAAAATATATCGATACCGTTGTGTCTACCTCTACAAAAATACGATGCTATGTTGTTTTGTTTTTCACATACGACGTCATCAAATATAAATATAGAATTAGATGTTACCTTTTCCGGTGCTAATACTTGATCGTTATCGGTGTAAACGTATATGTTTACTCCTTCTACGTCGTTAATAATATTCTCTAAGATTTTATATTTACGTTGATCCGGAGTTTTTGTATAGAGGTATATGTTTTCAAATTNAAAAAAAAACGCTTCGATGCAAATCTTTAGATAGTGTTTAATTTTAAAAAATTGGTGGATTATTCCAAAAGCTTCATAAACTGCTAGTTTCTTATTAACATATTGATTAAGATAAAGTATGTCGAATGAAAAAGGAATTATTAAAAAATAGTATTTCCCATAAAAAAATTATATTGATCAATACACTTTTCAATAAGTTATAGCATTATAATGTTAAAAATGTAAAAAATAAAATTGAGAATTTTCACACAATAATAGCATTTGGTAGCCATTTTCACCTTGAAGATAAAATAAAGTCCGAAATTTTTTTTTTCCATGATAAAGTATATTACATTAGCTTTAATTTAAGATATATATAAAAGTGTCAGACTTTCCGGAACACTTTCAAAATTTAAGTTGAAAAAGTCAATTTTTTGTGAAAAA
>NW_026099572.1:86174978-86175931 GCF_025091365.1 Daktulosphaira vitifoliae
TTTTTTTTTTATAATTTTTAGCGTTTGAATTTTTCATTTAAGTCGATTAGTTTGCATGTTATTACACTTTAAAGTTTTGATTTTTTTTACCTATATATATGTATAAAACGGATAGACTTGTAATACAGGTAGTTAATTGCAGCGGTTATGATGGCTCGTAAAGACGCATATTAGATAAGATAAGATATTTGCTGGTCAATGTTAAATGGATCACTCTGTACTATAAAATGAAAAAAAATATTTGCTCCGACGACTTATCTTCTATGTGCAAATAGCTGCCGTAGTTAAAAACATGCTATTTTTATGTTAAAAATTTCATTTTTCTATTTTATTGCTATAACTTCTAGAAAAATGTATGTATCAACATAATTTTAGCTTCGATGCGAAGCTGAGAAAGTATTGGTTTTACTATGTTTTTTTTTTTTGTCTGTTATCACTTTTTCTCACTTCTCCCCGAATGGATTTCTTTCAACGATACGTCAAAAGATCACAAATTGTATCTAGTCAAAGACATTACCCTTAAAAATTGAAAAAATTTCCCTCGTTCACCGTAAATGGGGGAAACCTCCAAAAAAATTACCAATTATAAAAATCGCTAATTTTCGAAATTTTTTTTACTAAAAACTGCCATAACTTTTTCAGAAATGACCCAATCAATAAAATTTTTTTTTATAGATGCATGATGTTTTTACCTATCATTTGGTAAATTTTTTTTTTATATCTAATCCTTTTAAAAAGTTCTACTTTCTATATGCATTTTTATGTTTTGAATCCCCCCTGTATTAAGAAAAATGGTCCGATTAAAAAAAAAAGTATGTCGAATGAAAGATCTATATAAATACTACTTCTCATAAAAAAATTGTAATGATCCATACATTTTTCAAAAAGTTATAGCATAATAAAGTTAAAAATGTAAAATACAAAATCGAAAATTTTCACACAAAAATAGCATT
>NW_026099572.1:86176212-86176766 GCF_025091365.1 Daktulosphaira vitifoliae
AAAAATTGAAAAAAATTCCCTCGTTCCCCGTAAATGGGGGAAACCTCCAAAAAAATTACAAATTTAAAAATGGCTAATTTTCGAAATTTTTTCAATTTTTTTTACTAAAAACGCCCGTAACTTTTTTAAAAATAAACATATCAATATAATTCTTTTTTTTTATAGATGCATGATGTTTTTACCTATCATTTGGTATATATTTTTTTTATATCTGACCCTTTACCTGCCCACAGGGGGGGATTTAAAATGACAACTTTTTCACAAAAAATTTACTTTTTCAACTTAAATTTTGAAACTGTTCCGGAAAGTCTGACACTTTTATTTATATCTTAAATTAAAGTTAATGTAATCTACTTTAGTATGCGAGAAAAAAAGTTCGGACTTTATTTTATCTTCACGATGAAAATGGCTACCAAATGCTATTATTATGTGAAAATTCTCGATTTTATTTTTTACATTTTTAACTTTATAATGCTATGACATATTGAAAAGTGTATGGATCAACATTATTTTTTTATGAGAAATAATATTTTTTAATAATCCCTTTTTCATTC
>NW_026099572.1:86177049-86246148 GCF_025091365.1 Daktulosphaira vitifoliae
GTTTTTTTTTTCATGATAAAGTATATTACATTAGCTTTAATTTAAGATATATATAAAAGTGTCAGACCTTCCGGAAGATTTTCAAAAATTAAGTTGAAAAAATTAATTTTTTGTGAAAAAGTTGTCATTTTAAATCCCCCCCTGTGGGCAAGTAAAGAGTCATATATAAAAGAAAAATATACCAAATGAAAGACAATGATATCATAAATCTATATGAAAAAGAATTATATTGATATGTTCATTTTTGAAAAAGTTATGGCACTTTAGAGTAAAAAAAATTGAAAAATTTTTGAAAATTAGCGATTTTTAAATTTGTAATTTTCTGGAGGTGTCCCCTATTTACGGGGAACGAGGGAATTTTTGAGGGTAATGTCTTCGACTAGATACGATTTGTGATCTTTTGACGTATCATTGAAAGAAATCGGTTCGGTGAGAGCTGAGAAAAAGTGGTAACAGACANGCTGAGAAAAAGTGTAAACAGACACACAAAAAAAAAAAAAAATAAACACATCTTAGTAAAACCAATACTTTCTCAGCTTCGCATCGAAGCTAATAAATTTGATCTCTGGACTTGTTTTCGTGGTGAAAACGGCTTCCAAATGCTAATTTTGTGTGAAATTTCTCGATTTTATATTTTACATTTTTTACTTTAAAAGGCTATAACTTTTTAAAAAATGTATGGATCAATACAATTTTTTATGAGAAATAATATTTTTAAATAATCTCTTTTTTATTCGACATACTTTATCTTAATCAGGATATTAATAAGGAACTAGCAGATCATGTAGCTTTTGGAATAATACACCAATTTTTTTAAATTAAACACTATCTAAAGATTTCCATCGAAGCCTTTTTTTTTTTGATAGTGATTTTAATCACTGTCAGATATCATTATAGTTGATCCAACTATGCCACGACACCACTGTGCCGCAACCCCCCTGTGCTTGGTTTTTTATTCTAAATACATTATACATACCTTTTTTGTTTAACATACTTTTAAATAAAATTTGATTATTTCCCTTTATATAGAGGACTTTCAACACTTGAAACATACGTATAAAAAGTAAATTTTTTTCAACTTAACTTTTAAAAATTTTCCGGAAATACTGTGTTCTTAAATGTTAAATTCATGTTAAATTAAATCTTACAATAAAACACTATAAGTTCAAAAATAAAAAATTGAATCTAAGAATTACTAATCTGGGATATAATCAAGGAAATAGAAGTTGATGTTGCTTTTGTAATTATAAACCAATTTCTTAGAAATAAACACTATCTACAGATTTGCATCGAAGCGTTTCTAATGATAATGATTTTAATCACTATCACATTAAATTTATACTAGACCCGACTATGTCACGTCCCTACTGTGCCGTGACCCACATTGGGTTTTTTTATTAACTACGATGTTAGTTTTCACCATGAATACAAACTAAAGTCTGAATTTTTTTTTTTTCATAATAAAGTATATAATTCAAGCTTTAATTTAAGATATATATAAAAGTGTTAGTATTACGAGAACACTTTCAAAGTTAATTTTTCTATATGCCATTTTAAGATTTAAACTCCCCCTGTATAAAGGGAAATGTTCCAATTTCTAAAAAAAAATAAATAAAAACAAAAAATAAAAATTGAGTGTTGAAAAATACGTAGTTTGTAGATTTTCCATAAAACGAAAATTGTAAATTTTATAAATTCTATAAGTAGCAGGAAAATTATTTTTCCATCATCAAATTTTCACCAGACGTTTTAATTGCCTAAAGGTAAGTACTATGAAAATTTGAAAAAAATTCTTTGTCACTTTGGTGTAATGAGATGATAAAGTTGGCTATTTTCAGCAAATCAAGCGTGTTCAAGACCGTAAAACGATACAAAAAAAATTATAAATCGATTCAAACATAATATGGGTTAAAAGAACATAACTAAAAGTTTCTGAAAAGAAAAAAAAATTTTAATTATTCATTTTGTAATTAAAATACTTCAAAATTTAAATAAAAATTTCGATGTTCAAAAAAATTCAAAATTCATAAACTTAAGAATGAAATTGAAGTACTATTTAATATGAATAAAACAGTGCTAGTTCCACAGTGATAGCTTATTTGGATGTGAAGTTATAGGCTGTTTTTTCATGTTTTTAATTATAAAAAATGCGCTATCTGGTAAAAAAATAATAAAAAAAAAAAATTATTTTTGTTGTCAATGATCTTTAAGAAGTCTATGATATAAATTTCATAAATTTCTGAACTATACCAGCGAATACATTAGGTGATTTCACATGGAATGACCCTAAAGTTATCGTGCATCTATAAAAAAATTTATATTGATTTGGTCGTTTTTGAAAAAGTTATGGTACTTTTGAGTAAAAAAAAAAAAAAGAAAAAATAAGCGATTTTTAAATTTGTAATTTTTTTGAAGAATCCCTCCATTTTCGGGGAATGAGGAAAATTTTTCCAATTTTTGAGAGTCATGTCTTCCACTAGATACGATTTGTGATATTTTGACGTATCATTGAAAGAAATCAGTTCGTTAAGAGCTTAGAAAAAGTAGTAACAGACACAAAAAAATAAAAAATAAAAAACACATCATAGTAAAATTAATACCTTCTCAGCTTCGCACCGAAGCTAAAAGTAAAACTTTTTCAACTTAACTTTTGAAAATGTTTTGGAAATAATGCGTCTTTTATATATGTCACATTAAAGCTTATGTTACATACTATAAATTAATAAAAAAAATTTGTCCCGACCACTATTATATACATATTTTCTATGTGCAAACTGCTGCCGTATTTAATAAAACGTGCTATTTTTGTGTTCAAATTTTATTTTTGTTTGTTTATTTTAAAATACCTTATAAGAGTTTACCATAGTAATGAGTCGCCAATAAATATAAAATTTACATGAATATAAGTTACATTAAATTTATATTTATACTTATTTTGATTATTTTTCCACCTCAAAATTAAAAGAAGCACTTTTGAATTTTAAGAAACTTGAAAATTTGTATAGAAAGTAAAACAAATTATAGGAGTTAATTTTGCTTTTGGAATAATTTACCAATTTCTTAGAATTAAACACTATCTATAGATTTGCTTCTAAGCGTTTCTTAGGATAGTTATTTTAATCATTACCAGATGTTATCTATACTTGTCTCAACTATGCCACGTCCATACTGTGCTACGACTCCACTATGCTATCGTTTGTCTTATTCAAATTTTTTTTCAGGAAATTAAAAATACTAGTATAATAATAACTTAAATAATAAAAAAAGTGTCATAATATGCCCTATGCTTTGAATTACGCATCTTAAATTTATTAATAAAAAAATTATAACCTGTATTTTATATTACTAGTTTACAAACAAATAAATAATTTACCAGTCGTAATATACTGACATGGCCACCGCGCTGTCACTCGTGTCAGCTCTTTCTCAGCCACCGCTCCGCTGAAACTGGACCGTTACACACAAATTCGTTATCGTAAAGTCCAACAAACGGCCAGCGTCGAATACCAGTCGCAATAATACGTTAAACTAGACATCTTCGTGACACATATTTTTCGTCCGTCGGAACTTTTCATTATTTACATCTCATTGTAAGATACCGACGTTTCTATACGCTGAATACTGTGAAATTATCCATCCGGACTTCAGTGTTAAACAATTAAGTTCACAGTATTGTCATTATTATCATTGTTATTTTTCTTCTGAAAAAACAACGCCTTTTCAATGAATGCAAACCTGCTACTCTTATTTATTGTGCTCGACATGTGAGTGTACCTTGTGTCAACTTGAATGTACCCAATATCAATACACACTGTTATACACTACTTTTTTTATATGTACATACGTGTTAAATGGATCATTGTATAGTTATTTTAAAATAATATTTATGTTATCTTTAATTATATCAATAAACTGAAAATCATTAAAAACGCTGACGGCAATAACCCAAGATGTAGGTAATTAAAAATAGTATAAATAGGCGTTGATTTTCAAAGAAAAGCTACTTTTGAAGCTCTGAATTTAATACAGAATTCACAATTCTTTTGTCCAATTTATTTTTCTCAACTAGCCGCAATCTCATGTTGTCGTCGATACATTTTAATGCGAAATAAATATAATTTTTTTTGCGCCAAGACTTTATTTATTTTTTTAAAAAGAAAAATAGAATTTTCGAGTGTGAGAATTAGTACAATTTAAGAAAGAGTTTTTTACTTAATATTTTGACTGTTATTATACTTTCAAATAGAGGTCTATTAAATATTTTCTTTTTGTATCAACTTGACTTATTATTCTAAATTCTCGGACTTTGCAATCTCAATAGAACCTCGATGCTAGTTAATTAACCAAACCCCAAACACCCATATTGGTCAAAAATACCCCCCTCACATACGACCCTTCTATTTTTATCATTAGAAAGTGATCGATTAAGGATAAGACACTCTTATACTTGAAAATTTAAAAAAAAATTTAATTTTTTAAAAAAAGTGCTTGTTTTAAAAATATTGGTTGCTAAATTTTTCATTTATTCTAAAAGACACACGTTTTCTTTTTCTTTTGATTCATATTAGAGTTATTTATTATTTCATTAACTAGTATAAAATATTCGAAGAAAAATAATTTGATACAAAAATACAATCTTAAAATGTATAATTACGTTTTGATTATCAAATAATTTTTGAAAATTAATTGTTTAGTATGTACTGAATACAAAATATAACTAAGGTGTCCAATAGGGTGGAATAAAAACGAAAAAACTACCCTCATAATCAAATTTTCAATCCTATTTGCGGAGCCTGTAGACATTAAAAAAATGTTTTTTTTCCATAATCAGGAGACTAATCTGTAACTTATTTTCTATTAGAATTCAAATATCAACATTTCTATTATTTCGTTCCACCCTAGTATCCAATATTTAGAACTGGACACCTGTACTCAGAATATACATTAGATCTGTAAAATATTTGGTGGGGGAGCAATGATAGAAAATAAACTATAATAACATAATTATTTTATGTTCAATTTAGGAGAATAAATTTAAATTTAAGTTCAAAATTAAACCACAACCACCAATTTCTTAAAATTAAAGACTATCTACAGATTTGCATGGAAGCGTTTCTTATAATAGTGATTATAATCACTGTCAGATATCATCTAAACTTTTTTTTTATGGAACTATTTATTTAGTGGTAATACTTGTTATTTCAACCTGATTAACTGGTAATATACACTCTATTGAATTATAGAAACAAATAAAAAATTAATTGTAGGCACTTTGAAAAAAAATGAAAAAAATTTCCTAAAGATATTTTGAATACAAAATAACAAAAAGGAGATATAATAGGAAAAGAAAATATTCATGGTATTGTAATTAATTACTGAAGAAATAAACGAGATTTAAGGTTTTTATCTACAAAACAAAGGGTTGAAATTATAAGTACTGATAAAAAGAATATAAATTGATACAACGAATTATTGCATATTATTTTAAAATAATATTATGATATAATTTTAATTTTCAAAGAAAAATGTCATACATAGGTAATTAGTTTTGATTTTGTCAAATCGTAGAATAAATATGAGAGACACTGATAAATCTTAACATATAAAATCAATTTAATTTACTCTTTGTGTGACATGAGAGCTAACTATACCTCTCAAGACGAAAATGAGATAATCATTATATTTATGACATTTTAAACATATTTTATACTTGAAATTTTTTTCTATAACAAATGGTTCCAAAGATATAGCCTTTTTATACAGGAAAATGATTCTATAAAAAATCTATAATACAGCAGTAAAGACATTGTGTGAGTTATGGTCATAATCATGATATAAAATAAAATATTTTTAAAATCAGATCTGTTAGCCAAAAGTTTTAATAAATACATTAGTTATCTATTATCATAAATTATTACTATTGTTGTATTATTTAAAAATAAACCAATTTTTTAAATAATAAAGATAAAATCAATAAATTTATTATATAAATAACTAGGCTTCTCATTTTCTCAAAAACTATTGAAATTTTTAAATATTTGTAAAGAGAAAAATTGTTTAATTCATAATACTCTACAATAATTTGTGTAATATATATATAATGATTATTTTTTGTTATATCTCTTCAGGGTTAAAAAACTTAATTTTTTTTTACATGATATCCCTTATTTTTAATTTGATAATATGAAAGAAAAAAATACAATTTTGTTGTAATAATATTTTTAGCCCTTTATCGTTTGCATTATAAAATTTGGATTTAATGAAAAAAATTATCATTGACTTGGTTTTCTATATATTTTAAGAATACCAGTACACCGGAGTTAGAAATCGTTAGTTTCAAAAGGTTATATATGATTTTAAATACTTTTAAACCATTAACTTTCTAGCATTGCTATTTTTCAATTTGTATTTTATTTGGAAATGAATAAATAAATGTAATATCTATTCTTTAGTAGTTACAAGTCCTTGATATTGTAATATCTTAAAGGCGTTATAGGATACGGCATAAGTTTCAATCGTCTTTACAAATCAAATTTGGCAATTAGAAATAAATTTCTTCTTAAAGGATCAAAGCATGCTCTTTATATGAATATATGACCATTTTATACTGAATGGATTTTGCAGATAGGTTAAGCCAATAAGTTTTCGAACCGTTTTGATATTTAATTAAAGTTCATCCAAGCTAGTAAATTAGCACTTATCAATTTCAACTGGCATGTGGCTTAAAAAATACAATGAATCAATCGAAACAAAAGTACAGTAATGAAAAGTGTGATATTTCACATTTCATACTGATATTTATTAAATGAGCTTTTGAAAGAACTCGAGAATGAAAATAAGAGGATTAATAATTTCCATTGTTATTATGATCGGTAAAGTTTTAACCGGAACAATAGACCTAGCTATTGTATTAATGGGCAAATCTGTTGTGCTTGAATTATATTATTCTTAGTGTTAAGGATGGAGGCGGATAAGAACAAAGACGGCCAACTGTCCAGCAGTAATCCTTTTTTGGAACGATTTGATAAAAGGAATAATCAAGTTAAGGTAGAGGTTACGACTAAGCAAATGGAAGTTTGGCCTCATTTTCGTTTTTAATTACTTACTTTTGAAACATTACTCTCGTTTCCATTTTTGCATTTCATTTTTATAATTTAGCAGCTGGTCCGAAATGTGTTAAAATACGAATTGATTAATTACATCTTTTATAAATTATTATATTTTTGTGTTATTTCAACTTATTTAATTTGTATATTTAATAAGTTTAATTAATTTAAAGTCGCAATGAAATAAAAATATAACATTGATAACATTTGTTTCATATTTATTGTATGATTACTTTTTTAAATGCAAGAATTATGTAAAAATAGTAAAATAAATCACAACTTTCAAATATAAGAAAATGCTAAAACAAATGAAATGTTAAAGGTATATTCTTAAAGTTATTGTAAATTTGTCAAGTAACAAAATAATTGTAGTAAAAATTATGTAATTAAAAAAAAACTAAGAGATTGTATTTATGTTTCTATAAACTTTTTTGAGCGGAGTACTAACTATTTAATAAATGATAAAAAGTAATGTAATCTCCTTAAAAAAATTGTTTTTTTTTTATCATACCTTAACAGATAGACTACTGTGATGTTATTTAAACGAATAATTTATTATACCCAAATAAGATTTAACAGTTTAATTTATACGTTCAACAATTTAAAAAAACTACAATTTATCTAGAATCCTTAGTTTAAAGAATCAGATTTAAAATAAATAAATGACAAAATGACTAATACGTCATTTAAAATAAGCTATGAGATTCAAGAAAATGATTTTTTATGAAGTTAAGTAATAGAATTTCAAGTAACCTTATATTATTTACGAAATAACTCAAAAAATTACGAAAAGGTATTAGAAACTATTTTTGTTTCCTGTAAAATAAATAATATGCCTAAAAATTTTTAAATTTTTCGTGTTTTAATTTTGTTGGAATTACTTTTCTTTGTTTTAGTTTTATGTTCCTTGAAATCATCAATTTGAATCTATAATACAAAACAATGTATGTAGTATCAACACTGTTTTTTTAATTAGTACTAATTCATATAACTTTTGTTTCTTTCCATTGAAAAATAGTATATTTATTTTTAAAATTTAAAAATTATATTTCAAATAATATTTATTTGTATGATACAATAAACTATTGATAAACTTGTTTTCTATTTCGATAGACTTTAAAAATCATTGACGAAGTAAGAAAATAAAAGTACTTTTAGTTTTGAATAACAGTAATGATATTGCTGTATGTATATATTTTACTCAAAGGCATAGAATATATTGAATGTTACACATATAAACTACAAATAATAAATAAAAAATGTATGTACAAGTCTTACGAAAAACTTTACAAGTATAAATTGAAAGAGATAGCAAATTGTGATTATGATTTGTATGTCTAACCAAAATATATTTTTAATTTTTCAATGGAAAATCCAATGTGTTTATAAAAAAATATCAATAGTTATTGGAAGGTTGTATTTTATTTAGCAGGATATATAAAATATAAAAATATTATGTATTCAAGAGTAGGCATAGTGGAAATCAAGAAATTATAATATGACATAGATTATAACCATTTAAAACGGATCTAAATATATATACAGGTGGATCATTAAGGTTAAAACACTCATCATCTCGGTAACTATTGAAAATTTTTAATTACTGGTAAGGAAAACATTGTTTGATTTAAAAAACTCTACAATAATACCGAAGAATCAATTTCTTTGAAAAACTCTACACGTAATATAGTTTATAGACTTTTAAAATAATCGAATATTACAATAATGTTATTGTAATCATTGCTTACACAAAGTAATTAATTTAATAGTCAATTCAGTTTTCTAAGGTTATGTTAAGTCTTATTGAATAATGAACAAGAATTGTTAATCACGCGTGTTTGTATTACCGCGTCGAATTAGTATTTAATTCAATACAGTTTATGAGGTTATGCTACAACTTTTAATACGTATCTATCAACAAAAATAAAGATTACTTTGTGTAAGCAATGATTATGATAACATTATCGTAGTATTCGATTATTTTAAGACTCACTATATTAGGCGAAGGGTTGAGTTTTTTAAAGAAATTGGTTCTTCAGTATTACAGTTAGTCTTACAAACTGATAGACTGTGCTATTAATAATATAGTAAAGACCCGATTTGAATCTAATATTATTATTATAATAATAGATAATTATGGTTAAATTAGTGTGTCGTAAATTATTATTGCTATCTTACTTGTCATATCTTGGTCAATAACAATTAGTGTATATTACACCACAGAAAATGAGTGAACTCCTGTATTCAAAACAGTAAAATAATAATAGAAATTTAGTCCAAAATCATTTAACTTTAACAAGCTGTAACAGACGAACGGTTGATCGGAAAAATTATAAGAGCAAAGTTGTTTGTATTTTTATATTAAATCATAATAACAAATTCAAAATAGGAGTTCCCATTTAAGAAAGTTCAAGTTAATGTTTTTTAACCTTGAAGGGATGAAAAAAAATTATGTTTTTACTACATATTATTGTAGAGTTTTTTGAATCAAACAATATTTTCCTTACCAAAAATTTTCAATAGTTACCGAGAAAATGATTGTCTATCCTTAATGAATCATTCTGTATACAACATTTAACATAAATTTCTTAAAATCGTTCATTAAATCTGTTCGTGTCCCTCTGCTTACACAAATATATTGTTTTAATTAGTTTAACGTTCCTCTAGCTATATTAACTCTTATAGAATTACAGACTCAATAGGGGTCCATATTGCTGCGGTCACCATTTGGACAGTTTATTAATCTACTTCTCTTTAAGCATACAACAGCCACAACGGATTCGAATTAAGACAAAGACATTATCACGGTAAATAGTTTTTTTAATTAAATAAATCAAATGACTAAAAACTTGTATATTATTAAGAAATATTTCACCTCTAATTTAAATAATATTTTGTTATTGGTTTAAAAAATTGGCTTTACTTAAATATGTGTTAAATGTAAATATAATATTTAACGGTATTTTTGTGTTTTAAGTATTTGCACTTAAATCTAATAATAAAAAGATTTCAACAGACATTTATTTAATCATTTGTAGTACAAACTATTTAATGTTATATAGCCTTGTATAATATGAGATTAAATACATTTGCATTTATCACCATAAAACTGAAATGCAATTTGTTACTTGAGCAGTTTCGGTTTCATCAAAGTAACACGTTTGGTATAGAGTAGATATTCTATAACGTCCGAAAGTAAGTCCATGTTCTTTTTGACTGTAAAGTAGTTTGGCCCATAACTATTGCGGAGTTCTTTTTGCAAATTGCCAATTACTAGCCCATTAGGACTAGAACAAATACAATCCGAAACAAACTTCAAAAGCGACTCAAAACAACGTGCATTAGACATGATTTGTTTTTTTAATCTTACAGTTATATTTGTAAAATAGTTTTACTTCAACTAAAATGATGTATTGTTTATTTATGAAACCTTAGTGATTTATATATTAGTAATATATTTTCGTTAATTTAAATAATTGAAAATAAATAAAATTATTGTTGAATGCATTATAAAATATTTGTAAATTCATAAATATTTAAACGAATTGATAAAACATTAATAACCCTAAAATATAATAAAAAATCTTATATTTACTCGTAAACTAACGTACTCTAATGAGTATACAATTTAAGGCTTAGATTTTCTATACTTGTAACGTATATTACAATCTATAAGGAATTACACTATTTTAACCTAATTATTTATTATTTTTTTATTGACATTATAATGAATTTTATTTATTTAAATGTTATATGTTGATAATACTAATTTGGTAATATTATTATGTTTATTTTAGAGAGAATAGTGTGTAAGGTAAGTATAAATTATTGATTGACAAGTATAAAATACTGGAAAGTAAAAATGTTCATTACTCTTGGCAGATTTTAAGTTAATGAAGTGGAAGTTAAGTGATACATGATAGTTATTACGAAAGGAGCAGAAGTTCGATAGAAATAAATGAAAAAATAAAATTTTGAAAGAAGAAATAATACAATTAACAAAAGTAGAATTAATTTTCATCTTATCGTATTATTTGTAATATCCCTTTTCTGCCAGACGATTCGTCTAATTCAAAGAAGGACTAACATTGATGGACATTGATTAATGCTCATGTAAATTTGACTAAATAAACTTAAATAAGTGAATTAGATATCCCATTAAACGGAGATTTATTAAGATCATTTGTTGTCAGATTTCTTTTTCGTTATTTATTTTCAATCTACTAATAAATATACGAGTAATTTTTGAAGGAAAAAACAACAGTTTTGATCAATTATATTAGTATTTAAATCAATTAATAACGTTTTTATATTTTAATATATAATATATAATTTATACAGTTATGGATAATCCACACAAGAAAAAATAATTCATTATTTTTGATATAAAGTTTTTTGATGTACCTAAAAAACGTTTTTATTAAAATATTACTATTTCTTTCTATTAATTTTTCATCTCAAATGTATACTAATCCTACTAAAACATGAAAAATGTTAACAATTATACTAATAATATTTTGTTCATTTGACTTCTAAATAAATAATTGTACAATAATAAAATGTCAAAAGTAATATATTTATAGCTTATTATACTAAACTGTAGATATTACTTTGAATAATTATAAAAAATATGGTGTTTAAGTTGTATAATATTAAGTTTCGTAAACATCATTTCTTTTTTTTTTTAATAATAATACGATTATTTTAGGATATTAAAAAAAATTAAATAATATTTTAAAATAGGTTTTAATATTAACAATTTGCTAAAAAGAAAATTTTATTTACTTTAGAATTGATAATATAACTTCATGAAAATAAATTTGATAAAATTAAATATGCATTTACAGCAGACATTGAAATTAAAATAGCTTTATCTAATTTACAAAATTAATTACGGCAAAGACAAAGTGTACTTTAAGGACATTGTGATTTATAAATTAGTTCCTTGTTTATTACGAGAAACCTAAGAATCCACTAAATATAATTCTAACACTAAAATTCAGAAGTTATCAGAAATTTAATTAGCATAAACAATTAATTATCAAAAGCATAAAATTAAAAATTAAAATTTTTTTTTAAATAAATATAAATATAAACTATATATTTTCAATTTTTAATATACAGTGCAGCAGTGTTTACTTATATATTATTTTTAAATTTAAATGAAGTAACTTACGTTTTAGGGCTAGAGCTCATAAAGTAGTATCTTTGACATTTTTGTTAAATTTCCAAAAAAAAAAAAAACGATTAAAATAGAAAAGTTAAAAGTGGCCTATAAATTTTCATTTGTTTTTTTGTCAACGTAACAAAATTTTTTTTTTTAGATTAATGATTTGTATAGCAATACAAAAAAATTGGAATATTATAGACAGGTAGTAACACACGCAAATATAGTTAAAAAATTAATAAATTATAAAATAAAATAATTTAATTTTGTAGTTAAAACCTATTATCATATCAAATCTAATTCGACAATGAATACTTTGAAAATACTAGAAATTAATGAATTTAATTGTCAATATGGAAAATATGAGCTAAGTAACTTTTTAATTGATAAAGTGGAATTTTTTTCAATTTTTAAGGGTAATACCTTTAATTAGGTAATAGTTGTGATTATTTAATGTATCGTGAAAAAAGTTAGTCAAATGCGAGCTGAGATAATAAACGAGAGCTACAAAAAAAAAATCACATACTAAAACAATTTTAATATGAATAAGAAATTTCTTCAAACGGGATGAGACTACAGTGATGGGGTCAGAATGAATATAGTACCCGGCGGTATTCGTTAACGTTCGTGGTTTTATTTTGTTTAAGTATTTGGCTATGTCGAGGATAAGGAATAAGGTGAGTGGACTGTATAAATGAATGTATAATAAATTTTACAATAAATAATTATAACAATTAAATGTATTATACAAGAATCATAAAATCTTATACACCAATGTAGATAGGGGGGACACTCAATACTAATGCCACAATGGCGCTGATATAAACAAATAATAAATTATAAATGTGAGTAAGTATTAGAAAGAAGATGAACAAGCGTTATACTTATCGGCTAATTGAAACGGCTGAATATTGAACGGATCAATTTAAGTTGAATGCAAGTAGCTGACCAACGTGTACAATATGCTGTGAACGATACGGTGATGTATCTCATAAAATATATAAACCAAACGGCGATTTATTGAGCACACAAGAGTGCGAAAATTGCAAAGGTGATATTTTACTTTTACAACAAAACGAATCAAAACTACTAGCTCGCAAGCGTCATAGAGATTATAGCTAAAATACTCTAAGATGGCGGTGACAATGCAAACATAAAGAGAAGATCGACAACAACTCGGTATAGCACAACGATAGCATAAATAATCACAACACAATTTCTCGACAGCACATTTGACTGTTGTGTATCCAACAGGGTCTTTGATATTCATTGATTTTATTGTGTATAAATGAAATAAAAATCAATTGATTTAAACATTTTTTCTAACTCAAAAACTTATGTAAGATATTTTAAAATAAAATAAAATACAAAATTAAGAATTCCAAAACAAAAAAAGCATATTTTTAAATATAGTGGCCATTTTCATCACGAAGACAAAATAAAGTTCCAAATTTTTTTTTTATAATTAAGTATATTACATAAGCTTTAATTTAAGATATATATATGTGTGTGTGTGTGAGTATGAGTTGTGTGTGTGTCAGTATTTTCGTAACACTTTCAAAAGTTAAGTTTAAAAAGTTAGATTTATAAAAAAATATACACAATGATAAATCTCATGTATCTATTAAATAAATTGTATTAAACCATATATTTTTCAAAAAGTTATGGCAGTTTTAAGTAAAAAACATTGATAAAATGTCGAAAATTATCAATTTTTAAAAATGTAATTTTTTTGGATATCTCCCCCATTCACGGTGAATAAAAGACATTTTTTTAATTTTTAAGGGTAATGTCTTCGACTATGTATGATTTGTGATCTTATGATGTATCGTCNTCTCCCCCATTTACGGTGAATAAAAGACATTTTTTTAATTTTTAAGGGTAATGTCTTCGACTATGTATGATTTGTGATCTTATGATGTATCGTCAAAAGAAATCGGTTCGGTAAGAGTTGAAAAAAAGGAGTAACAGACACAAAAAAAAAATAAAAATAATAATAAAATAAAATTACATCATAGTAAAATTATACGTTCTCAACTTCGCATCGAAGCTAACATTAGTTAACTCTGATGAGTCCACTTTTATTTTTATTGATTGTTATTGTTTCTATATTATAATATTATTTATTTTTATTATTATTTTTATCCATTAAAATTACTTTTATGAAAAATGTACTACATAAAATACTAGTATAAGTTTGGGTTGGGATATAACACTTCCCAATCGTTTAAAAATTTAAAAGGTATATAAGAAATACAATTTTATTACTTTATCATGAAATATTTTGAAAATTACATATTTCTTCTAAATTGTACACCATAAACTTTCAAAATGTTTCCCCATAAAAAAACTGCATCTTAATTTAGATGACCGTTTAGCAGAAGTTAATTTCATATTTTTTTCTTTCTAAAATTAATCTTATTTAAAACTGAAGAAAAAATATTTAAAAAAACTTACTTAAGAATAGTAATTGGAAAAAATTAAACGGTGAATTCGTATGATTCAAATCTTTCTTTAATTATTACTGTAAAAATTTGATCAAAATTATGTAGTATTATATATTTTTTTAACTATAGCATTTAATTTATTAATTAAAAAAATGAAGTATGACTCAGTTACAATAATCGTCAATAAAAAAATTTCTTCTAATATTATAAAATTCTTTAATTTGTTAGTTAGAATAACAAATCTATCTAGTTTTAGCTTTCGTGCTATGATACCATAGTATTACAAAATTACTATCTCTTCAAACTGACAAAATTATTTCTGAAATTAAATTACTAATTCATATTAATACCTTAGTATATAAAAAATATTGGAATTACAACAGATAATGTTAATATATCCCTTACTTAGGGATAAATTGACATATTTACTTATGTTTTAGTAAAATATGTAATATTTATTGCAACTATAGAAAAATATATAATTATTACATCAATAAAGTTTACAATGTAGAATGAGTAATTTTAAATTTAAAATAAAATATTTAATATTACGTGTATACATATTCTAAATGATTTAATAGGTAAANTTACAATCACATTTAAAATAAAATATTTAATATTACGTGTATACATATTCTAAATGATTTAATAGGTAAAATATCTAAGTGTTATTAGCAGTATCCCACTGCTAATAACCAATATTTATTGATTATTTCTATTTTTTTAGGATAAACAAAAATTGAATTTGACATACCGATCGCATTTTTATCAACAGTATGAATTATATTCCTATTATGATAACATGTAATTTATTCACATTAAACTATCCAAAAAGACTAATCCATTAATTTAACTCATTCTTAAAGAATTCGCGATATTAAAATATAAATATGTTATATTTTTCACGAATATTCGATACATGATGTCAAATTTACAATATTTATGTGTAAATCTAAGGTGCATTTTAAAAATACCATACTGACGTATAGAAATTTTTGGTTTATTTTTTAGAGTGTATAATTATTTTATTATACAATTACTATTACTCAATTACTTTAATATTAAAATATATAGCAAAATCAATAAGAAACTGAAGTACTCAAATTGATATATTAAGCAAATATATTTACTCTCAACAGATTTTTTTATTACTATACCTCTCAATTACTTTTAGGAATAACATGAAAATCCTTTTAGTGTTTATTATATTGTCTTTAGCATACAATCGACGCGAATCATTTTTTTCCCGACAAAGTTGAATTTTACATTAGTAGATTTTTTGCTTTGGATTACATAAACTGTGATTCATACAAAAGAAACGAATCTCAAGAGTACTTATCTTATCTTACCTCCAGAACAACTCTTTGTTAATATGACTTTCTAATAAAGCCAGCAGTGAACAAAAACTTAGTTTAACCCGATTACATCCGGTTTCGTTAATGTAAGAAAACATTAAGTTGGAAAAAATAAGAAAACTTTGTTCGAGCTCGCTTTAAGCTTTGTCACGTTAACCGGATTAACATTTTTTCCATTAGTACATGGAATATTTTTTCGATTTAATTTACTTCCTTATTTTTTTTTAACTGTATTACATTGACACACCTTTTGTAATGTGTGACATCATGAAATGGAAAAGGTTGCTATATCATAACTAAGTGATGAATGTGTTTTATAATGATACAAATTAGTATAATGATCAATTATTTTTTTTTTTACATAACTAAATTTTAACTCACAATTTTTATGGATTTTTTATTTTTTTATAGGCTAGTTAAATAGTATTGACAATAAATAATACTGCACGTGTTAGCCATGTAAAGTTAGTATAATTGTTTAGTTATACTTTAATTGCCTACGCTATATTGTAATTAATATGAATGTTTCATCAACAGAATATGATGGATAAATGTAATTCAAAGATAAAAATGATAATAGTATTGTAAAATTTTAGTCGTTAAATCCGCGTATACTCATATCCTAAACGTCTCTACAAGATTGGTGAACACAGAGTTTATATTATTAAGTGTTATTACATCAAAAGGTACGCAGACAACAAAACTGGTCTGTGCATCGTTGTTGGTCATCCATCATTTGATTTTCCTACAAAAGTACACATGTATATTAATGTTTATATATATACATATAAATTCATCAAAACAGAATATCATTTACAGCAGCCTTTTGATAATTTATCATCATAAATTCAGACTGAGTGTCATCGTTAAGCCTAAAAATAATTCTTTTTGATGTAAGTAAAATAATTTTTTTTGCTCGGGCTCGAAAACTTTTAAAAAAATGTCAAATACGCAAAAAGGAAAGTGACACTATAATATTCCTTAGTTTTCCATATTTACAAAAAAAACATTATATTTGATAAGAAATAATAGTATTTGGGTCAATCACTTGTCGGAAAAACTCATTTTAATTAGTTTAAAAATGTTTTGTGTTACTCAGTAAGTTTTATTTATCGCTTTTGTATCTATTAAATTTATCAAACCCGACAAGAAAACAGGAGTGGTATTGTATAGCTGCGAATGTATAGATTAAATCGAAAATGCTATAGAATGATCTTATTTAAATAAGATAATTACGAAAAAAATATGTATATAATGACGAAGCCAGTTTGATAATCAATCTCTACTGATAGCATTTATGTCAAAGTACTATTCATCGTGGAAAGTGTTTCAAATAAATAGTAAAGAAATGTTATTATACAGAGTGTTCAGTAAGTAAGGAAACAGGTCAGCTATTCACGGAAAAAAATCATTATTGTAAACGGTCAAAAATTATATGGTTAAGGAAGAACCATATTTAGCAAAACCGAAGATCTTAGTCGATTATTCTTGCAAGTACGTTTAGTTGGAATAACTGAATCGATCCGGTTGGGAATTGGAGTAGTATTAATCTATTGAAATATAATAGCCATAATATATGTACAGCTGTTAATAATGAATCTATAACTCAGTTGTAAACCAATGAAACCATTAAAACGTAAAATAGCGTTAAGCGCTGGTTATTGTGTTTAAATGGTATTATGATTTATAAAATTTAAGCTGTGCTAAAATTGCGCTTTCGGTTGTGACGAAGACATATATTTGAAGATGTTATGTGATCGTATGGCGCGAACATCTGTTCGAGGTTGGGTTGGATTGTCCCGTGGTTTTGTTTCCTGGTCAGCTGAAAATTCGCCCATAGTTATCTTACGCGGAAGCTTACAAAGACAACAAATGGGACTACCGATAAATAACAATTTTACACTTATTGTTATATGAGCATTGAAAAAGACAATTCCGATTTAAAATCAATGAATAATTATTTATATTAGACTATTTAATTAAATATTAATAAAAATAATAAATTTAAATAAAATTTGAGTCATTAATTAAATACTATATATAATGTTAAAATAATAATTTATAACGTTAATATTATAATTATGCATGACTGAATAAGAGATGAACTGAGGTGATTAGATCTACCAATTTTGATACAAATGTCAAAAGCAGGAGAAGTTTTTATTATTCGAATTTGTCTAATCTATAAATTTTAGTTAAGTTGAGCAGACAATAGTTCTTTGGTTTTCTATTTAAATAATTTTCGGTGTTTTTTAGGCCTACCTCAAGTAGTTGGGATTAAAGCGAGAAAAAAGAAGAAGAATTATTGGTTTTGTCATTAAGTAGGTTTTAAAATTAACTACTTCATAAAATCAAGTGTTTGATTTTTGGTATGTACAATAATGTCATATTATTAGTGATCATTTATATATTTTACACAAAATACTTTTAAATATTCAAGACAAATCTGTGTCGTAAATTCCTGTAATGACTAAATACACTAATCATTAAAATTGCATCGTTATAGTTGGAATATTATTTTCAAAACAAAATGCATAAAAATTAATATGTTTAACAATAAAATTTGTAGTAATATCCATAACATAATCAATATAATATAAATATTAACATATAATATAATTTTAAAATTTTGTAAAACATAACTTTAGTTATGTTAATAACTATAAGTTATAGTAATCATAATATATCAACCGAGTTAGTACAGTAGTTTCAATAAAAATGGTAGGCTGTCNAGTAAAACTTTACAGAATCATTTATAAATTTGCATAAATCGGCATCATGATCCTAAAATCTGATACCATAAAAAAAATTTTGTTTTTAATTATAATATTATGTTTAAAAAATTAAATTTTAGAAATATTCAATGTGTAGCTATAATATTGACAATAGAGAAAAACTACGGACATTTTCGGAATTATAACAAATAACCTATCTAAAAAAAAGTATAGTACAGTTATACATTAACATGTCTTTTTCTTAAAGTATCGGTCCATTTCAGATGTTATATTTATTTGTATTGGTTTTGACACTTAAAATATGATTGAACTCTATAATAAGTTTATACTATTTTATTATTACGACTATAGTATAAAATGGTTATTCTTACTATTTATAGATGGCTAAGGTAACCCATAGTGTATATTTATAGTAATCATAATATATCAACCGAGTTAGTACAGTAGTTTCAATAAAAATGGTAGGCTGTCATAATGATAACCTAAGTTCTGGATTGGGATAATCATATAATCGTTTATTTCAAACATGCTTATTTTCCGTTAACAAACGATGAGAACCATAGAAACCTGTATCTTACTTACTAAACATTTATATACCTTACCGTCAATGATAATTAAATGTAATGTATATTTATGATAATAATTTCACCTGAATTTGTTTTTTCTTATTTTTATAAAATTAATTTTTAAATAATACATTTAATTGATTTGATTTTAATAAAATTTTCTATTTTCTATTATAAATTAAATATTATTATAAAATATTACCAAGAAAACTTCAAAAAATTATTTTTAATACTAAAAATTAATAAGCTTTTTACACTCCATTATATGAGCTTATGCTACATTTACACCTATTATTATAAATTGTATTTAATAAAATGTTAAAACAATTTTTTCTTGTATCAAATGTGTTTGATTTCATTAAAGATTTAATATTAATTTTGACATCGACTATAAATCATCAATAATTTTTAAAAAGTAATCATTTACCCTTTAAATTGAATTCCATAGAAAAAAACGCAGCACAGGGGGGTCGCGGCATAGTGGTGACGAGGCATAGTTGGATCAAGTATAATAATATCTGACAGTGATTAAAATCACTATCAAAAAAAAAAAACGCTTCGATACAAATCTTTAGATAGTGTTTAATTTTAAAAAATTGGTGTATTATTCCAAAAGCTGCATGATCTGCTAGTTCCTTATTAATATCCTGATTAAGATAAAGTATGTCAAATGAAAAAGAGATTATTTCTCATAAAAAAATNAGATAAAGTATGTCAAATGAAAAAGAGATTATTTCTCATAAAAAAATTGTATTGATCCATACATTTTTTAAAAAAGAAATTATATTGATATAATCATTTTTGAAAAAGTTACGGCAGTTTTTAGTAAAAATAATTTCGAAAATTAGCTATTTTTAAATTTGTAATTTTTTTGTAGGTTTCCCCCATTTACAGGGAACGAGGGAAATTTTTTCAATTTTTGAGAGCAATGTCTTCGACTAGATACAATTTGTGATCTTTTGACGTATCGTTGAAAGAAAGCCGTTCGGTGAGAGCTGNGTAAGAACCTTACATCAACAGACACAAAAAAAAAACAAAAAAACACATCATAGTAAAACTAATACCTTCTCAGCTTCGCATCGAAGCTAAAATGCATCTCTATGTAATTGAAATGTTTAACATTTTCAAATATTTAGACATTTTTTTTATTGATATGGACAATATTTTAAGATTTACAAATAATTATTAAATAAATAAAATTAGCCACAAGTGATAAGTTTTTATTATATAATTATTAAAATAAATACTTGAATGAAGATAGCTAGATATTATACGTAGAACAACTTACAGTTATAAGCTATTAATTATTATTAATTTATTATTAATATTTCAGCAATTATTTATTTTTCTTTCATGTTAAGAAATCCCTTCATTAGTAAAATTTTAAATGCCAGATTTAAAGTCGAGAATGTAGTTTTTGGACAACCAAGATATACAAAGACTATTATCATTTTCTAGTTTTAGGTAAAAACGTATATAGCTAAGTTTATCTCGCAGATATACTTTGGGTTTCTACTCTTGCCTCAACATTATCGTAAAAAATACACTCTTTATCAAAAAATGTATAAATAACTTTATAGATTATCGCTTAACCTTTCCTATCACATAAAGTATTATTTTAACTCATTTCACATTAATACTAGATTATATATTTAAAAATTTTTCATATTGATACGACCACAGCATTGTCACCCATGTGACATCCCCCGGTCACGCCAGTTTCTTCTCAGCCACCACCCTGCCGTAAACCCCACCGTTATACAAACGCGTTATTGTTGTTGTGTGAAGTCCAACAAATGCCTTAGCGTCAAATACCTGCCGCAATATTTCGCTCAGTCAGTCATCTTCGTGATACCACCAGCGATTCGTCGTCCGTTTTCTATGTAAAAATATAGAACTATATTAAAGTTACTAGATAATTGAATAAATTACTTATTAAAATTTGTATTATCTATTTTAAAATGGATTTTAACTGGATTTTTTGTTTTATAAATATATGTAAAAATGTTGTGGTATTATCTATTATTTATGCTTTATTTGTGCTTCATCGATTTCGAAAAAGCTTTTGACATGGTGAGACATGAAAGACTGTTTGAAGTTTTGCAAAAAATTGGTATAAATGGAAAATATCTACAATTCATAATGAATTTGTATTGGCATCAACAAGCTAATACTAGAATAAATAATACACTTTCTAATGACTTTAAAATTCGAAGAGGAGTTCGACAAGGGTGTATCCTTTCGCCATTGCTTTTCAATCTATATTCGGAAGAAATAATGTCGGAGGAGGGCAATGTTATAAACGGGAAAATTATAAATAACTTGAGATATGCAGATAACTGTGTTGATAGCTGGCAGCATCGAAGACCTGTAAAAGATATTGGACAGAGTAGTAACAGCCAGTGAAAACTTAGGCCTATATTTAAATGTCCAAAAAACCAAATATATGATAATCGATAAGGAAAAAAGCCTGATAAGTGTGTTTAGACTTAACAATGTCGCCTTAGATAGAGTACATAAAATTACTTATCTTGGACAATTATTGATAGATAACTGGGATTATTCGTACTAAATAAAATGTCGTATAGAGAAAGCAAGGGCGGCTTTTATGAAAATGAGAAGTATATATACTGTAGCCATCAGCTAAGCATGAATCTCCGAAATAGAATGATTCATTGCTATGTATTTACCGTACTTCTTTATGGAGTAGAGTAGTGGTTTTCAACCGGTATGCCGCGACTATTGATAGTTTTATAATTTTGTATTTATCAGTATTATTATAGATATACGATGAAAACTGATAACTAACAAACATAAACACAGGTTAATCGCTCATCATTAATTGTAAATACAGATAGTACTGTAATAGTATTTAATATCAGTTTACCCATCGCAGCCGTCTCGACCGTATTGAATTTTAAATAATATTTTTTATAATGGATGCATTTATAATTCGTTCACTTGATAATACTTCAGTGAGTGAACCAACGAAGAAAAAAACTAAATTAAATATCAGACGTCAATATAATGAAGATTATTTAAACATAGAATTTTCTTGATCCAGAAATGTGGATGATCCTCGACCATGGTGTCTTATATGTGATGAAAAATTATCCAACTAATCAATGGTTCCAAGTAAACTAAAACGTCATTTTTCCACCAAGCATTCTCATTTGGTTAATAAAGATGCTTCATATTTTCAACGTTTACTAAAATCAGAAACACAACAATCTGAAATAATGGCAAAAATAGTGACCATTTCTGATAAAACTCAAGCAGCTAGTTATCTAGTAGCAGAATTTGTAGCTAAATAAATTGTAATGTTGCAGAATTTATATCAGTTTTTAATAAATCTTATCAGTTAATAGTGTGTGCATTAGGTATTATGTATGTCCCCAATTATAAAATTAGCTTATATACCAGTCAACCGATCCAATGGTCAGTACCTGGTTTGTTGTGACAGTTGATCGCACACAGTGCATCCCTACACTCTTATATTCTCCCTATGAACCAGTTCAAAGTTGGCACCCCCACCACCCGGCGACATCATGAACATCGGCCACTATTCAAATGCCGCGACAATGAATTTTTTTTCTCATCTATACTACCGAGGCGACAAGTTGTCTGTCCGTTTTTTTTTTTTTTTTTGTGAAAACCACGTTTTTTTGTATTTTTTTTTTTGTCCTCCGTTTTTTTTTCTAATAAAATAAAACGTTGAGTCGACCAGCCATCAACCAGGCTGTTAATTTTATTTTTTTTGTCCTCCGTTTTTTTTGTAAAATAAAAACGTCGAGATGTCAATGATGGTGGTGATGTGAGGCGCAACTATGGCCGGTGGTAGGCCATCACTCTTCAAGCTCAACAGCAACAAGTATAACGTGAAACCCCCCTGTTCTACCCATTATTAATATTGTTAATATAGCACTTCTTTTTTTTTGGCTGAAACCTTACAAAATGAAACCTCACACTATAGCAGAAAAACTTATTTTATATGTTTGCTGTGAAATCGTAAAAGTAATTTTTGGTGAAGAAGCTGAAAAAGAAGTATTAAAAATTCATGTATCTGACAACACCATTAGTAGGCGTATAGAACACATGTCTGAAGATATTGAAGAACAAGGACTGCAACAATCTCGTGACTCTCCATTATTTGCATTACAACTAGACGAGTCAACTGACATAAGTGGGCAAACACAACTTTTGGTTTTTATACGCATAGTTGCCAACGAAGATATCGTGGAAAACTTTTTGTGTTGTAAAATACTTCCTGAGACAACCAAAAGCGAAAACATTTTCGAAATCGTGGACCATTATCTGAAATTTGCCAATTTACCACGGGATAAATGCATTGGAGTATGTACCGACAGAGCTCCCGCGATGACTGGCTCAGTCAAAGGCTTTATTTCTTTTCCAATTTATTTATTATCTTTACCCATTGTTTTCTACATAGAGAAGCCTTTATGACAAAAACATTGGTAGGTAATTTAAAGGAAGTTTTGGATCAAGTTGTGAATGTGATAAATTTTATTAAAAGTAGTTCACTTAAATCGAGATTGTTTGAAAAAATTTGTGAAGGTATGGATTCTGATAACTTCCAGTTACTCTTTCACAGTGCAATAAGATGGTTATCAAGAGGCCGGGTTTTATCACATTTTTATGATTTGAGTGAAGAAATAATTGCATTTTTGACAATAGAAGAATCGAAATACGAGTTTCTTGGATATGAAAAGTGGTAGACTAAAGTTTCTTTTTTAACTGATATTTTTGAACATTTGAATAAACTAAATACAAGTATGCAAGGTCGTAACGAAAATATCCTAACATCATCTGACAAAATAATGACTTTTAATGAAAAATTAACTCTGTGAAAAATTCAAGTTGACCAAAAAAAATTGACTATGTTCCTACGAACTGCAAGCGAAATGTAGACACCAGTCTCATATCGTTAATAAGCGAATCTATCGTACTACTAAAAGACAAAATAACAAAATACTTTCCCAGCATAAATGTTGAAGCCTATGACTGGGTGCGGAACCCATTCAGTGTATCAGTTGGCGAGGTAATTGGTCTGCCATTCGTTGAAGAAGACAATCTTATTTCACTAGTAAATGATCGAACATTGAAGTTAAAATTTAAAGAAATGACCGTTATCAAATTTTGGATTCTGTCAAGCAGAATTTCCTGAAATATTTATAAAAGCCATACAAATTTTACTACCATTCTCCAAACTAATATAAGTATGATAAAATATTTTATTACATATGGTGAGAATTACCATAACTTGTCGCAGTAGCCGTAAGCAATGACAAGAAATTGAATATAATAAATTTATTAACCTTATTTTATTCTTTGTTATAATCTGATTGATAATATTATAATAATAACCGATGAGAAATAAACACAAGTCTCTTTTGTTTTTTAATAACGTATTTATTACGTATAATATATAATATTATATATTACGCACTTAAATACACGAATGTCAATATAAGATAATACTGTTAATCGCAGACTGATCTGCGGCCGCCGGGCTCGATTTGTATTTATGTTAATGTGCAGTTTAGGGATCTAACGGTGAATTACCATCTTGATCCAGGTGATATCCAAATCAGTCGAATGGTAATACCCCGACCGCATCAAACTCACGCATCGTTTTTACTGCTGTTTCATAGACTTTAAAAAAAAAAAATAGTTTTCCTATGTACCAAGGTTTTATATTTAAAACCTATATCATAGAAAAAAACGTCAAGTATAAAATTTCATAAATATAACGAATATCTCATTTTTGTATTGAGAAATATAGGTGATTCTCGTGTCACACAGAGAATAAATTGAATTGATTTTATATATTAAGAGTCACCGATGTCTCTCGTATTTATTCTACTATTTGGCTAAAATCAAAATGTGTAATTAACATAATTAATATTACATAATGTTATTTTAAAAATGAATTACCTATGTATGTATTTTTCTTTGTAAATAAGTTCTTGTCTGATATTTATATGTGTTAATGAGTAATTTTATTATATAGAGGCAATACCTAATAGCAACTGAAATGCCAATATATAATACCACCTAATTGTTTTCCTGAGGGTACCAAAGTGTCTAGACATCTGATTCGATAAATCAATCCCATGTTTTGTAGGTAAGAACCTTACATCTCATTTATCTTTCCAGTTACTAACTACTACACCATAGATATTTTCTTTGTCTACTATATTATGCATTCATAATTACTTTAAGAAAATTCTTTCATTTTTTCTCAAAGTGCCTACAAAATGAGTATTATGATTTAATAAAATATGAGCGATAAGTTTGTATAGAATTTATAAACTATCAAAGTTTGTTCTTCAATATAAAGAGAGGTGCTGTGGTGCATGTTGTTTGCTGACGATATAGTGTTAATAGGAGAAAATAGGGAGGAAATTAATCAAAGGCTAGAGATGTGGAGATCAGCTCTTGAAGAAAAGGGTTTAAGAATAAGTAGAAGTAAGACAGAGTATATAGAGTACGAGTTTGACAAAGGAGAACACGAGGTAGGTGAAATGAGGAGGTCAGTGACAATAGGCGTGGACGTGATTAGTGAGGTGGAGAGTTTTAAGTATTTAGGGTCACTTGTGCAAAAAAGTGGTGGTATTGACGAGGATGTAAGACACAGAATTATGTACGGGTGGTTGAAGTGGAGAGAAGCGTCTGGCGTCTTATGCGATAAAAGAATTCCAATGAGGCTGAAAGGTAAATTCTACAAAACTGTAGTGAAATCAGCTATGATGTATGGTTCAAAGTGTTGNAAATCAGCTATGATGTATGGTTCAAAGTGTTGGGTGGTTGTTAAGAAAGTAGAGCAGAGAATGAATGTAACAGAGATGGGAATGCTTAGATGGACGAGTGAAGTGTCTAAAGAAGATAAGATAAGAAATGAGCATATAAGAGGGAGTATAGGTGTAGCGTCAATCGTGGATAAGATGAGAGAAAATAGACTCAGATGGTTTAATCATGTTATGAGAAGAGAAGAATCGGAAGCTGTAAGAACAGTTGTAGAAATGAATGTTTAAGGAAGAAGAGGTAGAGAAAGACTAAAAAAGAGATTGAGAGATGTTATTGAATGCGATATGAGGACATCTGATGTGAGCGTAGAGGATGTGAGATCGTGTCAAGTGGAAGTTTAGGATAAGGGTGTACCCAACCCCAAGTAGTTGGGATTAAGGCGAGGAGAGAAGAAGAAGAAGATCACAGTTTTTTCTTTATTTGTATAATTTTCGAAGAGTGATATTACAAATTTACCAACATATGTAGTATTAGTACATGTAGTGACTATGGAATGATCGAGAATTTTCGCGACGGATAGGCAACACAAAATGCATATACGCGCGAATGTTCTCGATCGCTCCGTAAGAGAATTTTCTAGAAATCAACACAATATAAAACGGCGCGACGTAACAATAACGTCAATCAGATAGTTAACCAGTCGTCAGTTAATCGGTTAAGTAGTTAAGTACACGTAGTGCATTAATATAATTTTTATATAAATTTTCTTAGTGTTTAAACAATAAACCGTCTACATTTTTTCTGTTATATAAATTAGTGTTTTTATTTATTTTAAATCAATAAGTGAAGCACTAAAGTACATACATAAAATTATTTAAGTGTTTTTCAGAATAAATACTTAAATTGTTTTGTTAAAATGGTTTTTCAAATGTGTACTCCGCATTGCCTCACAATTTATATAGTTTAATCGCATATTTTGCAGCTTTAATGTATTTTTATAGTAATACAGCAATACAGGATCTCTAGAGATGTCGCGGTATCCAAGTTAGGTGAGCGACAGCGGCGAGCGTGCACAAATCCGATTGTAATAAAATAAATTATAATAATTAAATTAATAATAGAAGATAATATTGTCGGAATTAAGTTGTAATAATAAAAAATATAATCTGTAGTCAAAAAATGAGTAGCCGCGAGCGTGGTAAAATGTCAACATATATCGACATATATACCCGTCGTTATATATTTATTTAATGAAGAAGAATATCATCGTTTTTGTTTACACCCGCGCGCGCCGCATACCCGTAGTAGGCCATAGGGACGTTTGTGCTGATCAGGCACTAGTGTAGTATTAAAATGCTAATGTTGGTGAAGGACGAATAATCTGTACGTTACAGTTTGCGCTCCCTCGGTAAGATTCGTCTCTGAATATTCTAAAAGAAAAACAATACAATGAAAAGGGAATTGGTGATAAATCACATAGATCCTGAAAATAAAGGTAACGTTATTGGTTGATCAAGGAGGTACAGTGTCATCATAGAACAAAACCACTTGTTGTTTTCGATGACCACACTCTTGGGTTCACAGGCTTTTGAGCCTTGGAGGAGTTTCTTTCGGTCTAGCTTTCAATAGTCAGCTACCCAGTGGTTCCTATGAGAAGCTCTGCCTGTCGTCGGCTTCATGATAAGCTTTGGAGCACCAAAGTTTGACAACCTTTTGTTCACGTGGTTTGTGCAAGATGGACAATGTTTAATTGCATTTAAAAATGATCAGGGTATAAGTCGACAGTGTAAAATTAACCTGATGCATGTATGTAAAAAAGAAAAATAATAATAATACTAANAAAATTAACCTGATGCATGTATGTAAAAAAGAAAAATAATAATAATACTAATAATGTAGGTATAAAAATAATAAATAATTTAGTTAACATTTAAAATGTATTTAAGTTACTTTAATCTAATGTAAGAAGTCAAAACGTTGTCAAAAAAATAGGCTTACATTTACATAGGTGCCTTAAGTTATGTTAATCATACATAATTAAATGTTTAATGTATAATGGGCAATTGATTTAAGAAGAAAAAAAAAGTCATCTCATTCGTAAAAGTCATATCCAGTCTATATGCGCGTAATGAGAAAAAAAATTATAATAGTGAGTTCTTGAAGTAGCAGACTTGCGCTTATGTTTCTTAGTTCAAAGTTTTCATACAATAAAGAAATATATACAGTGACGAGCAAAAGTGAACACTAATGAGAAAATTCTGAGAAAAAGGGTTATAAAATAATAACACATACGTTTTAAATTATTCAAAAATGTATATGTATTTAGAAAACAAAATTTAAGCGTATTAGATGAAAAAATATCTACATTAAACAGCGAGTTACTAGATAACAAATTTTTAAAAGTACTCACTTTAGCACCGCTATTTATTATAGATATATTCCGGCATTAATATTTTGTCTACAAGTCTTTAGTCTTTATCACTGCTTCCATCCTTCGTGACATGCTGTTGACCAATGACTCGCAGTAGTTTACATCAATTTTTGCCCATTCTCTAATTCTTTCCCACAAATTGTCGAGTGAAGTAGGTAGACCGTGATACTTACTATACAATTTTCCTTTTAAATATGCCCAAAAATTCTCTATTGGGTTCAGGTCAGGACTTTGAGCTGGCCAGTCCCTAGTTTTAAATTGTTGATTGGGAAGTTATTGTTTGACGGATTTCGCCGTATGCTTGGGGTCATTATCCTGTTGGAAAATGACTTCATCGTTTGGTATTGGCATTTTTGCAACCACATCTGACAAATTTCTTGATAGAATATTTTTATACATATATTGATCCATAGTAAATATAATTTTATGAATGGGTCCAGGTCCATACACAGTAAAACAGCCCGATAGCATGACAGATCCTCCACCATGTTTGATCGTCTGCTTGACATAGGATTGTTTGAGGATCTCGCTAGACTTTTTCCAGAACCAGAACCTTCCGTCAGAGCAGTATATATTAATTTTGGTTACATCCGACCATATTATCCTCCTCCAGTATTTTTTGTCCAGTGTTTATGATATTTAGCCCACTTTAGCCTGGCCTTCATATTTTTTTTGGAAATTGCGGGTTTTTTCTTTTACTTGGCACACACAAAATTTTGTTCCTTGAGAACTTTCAAGGCTGTCCACTTGCTCACTTTTTTCCCCGTGTGTTGTTGCAATAGATTGGTTGCTATTGAAGATGAAGATGCTTCTCCTGCTTGTAAAAAGTGAGCAAGTCTTCGTCAATCTTATGGGGTAGTACACTTACGTCTTCTTTTTAGTCGGAGTGAAGCGTTAGGACAACCTTTATTTTTTATTTTTTGCACTGCTGCTTGACTGACGCCACACTTTCGAGCCACTTCTCTGGTTGATTGACCCGATTTTAGCATCAAAACCATTTGTGTCATTTTTTGAGGAGTAATTTTCATGTTGGTTCCTTTCACTACGAAAGAATGGTTCATACTGATTAAAATAGCAGTTTCATATTTTCTTTGTAATAGAAAGAAATGTAAACAAATCAAAAGTGAAAAATCTCTTTTCTCCAGACGCCCCAACAATAACAAGTCAAAGACAGGCACTCCGCTTTGCGTTTTTATATTGTTTTAATAGCAGGTGCATAAGTGAGTATTTTTAAATAAATGAACTCTTATCTTTTTCTAAATTATTTTTTGTACGTAAACTTTTGTTTTAATCTCTAGAATGTGGATTCAAAAATTTATTAAATTGAATGTATATTTAGTTTTAAAAATGCCAATTTTCCAAAAATTTTGGAAATTATGTTCACTTTTGCTTGTCACTGTATATACAGGTGAGTTTTTTTATCATAACCCACTCAATTACTTACATAATAATAATAAATTAAAAAAAAAAATTTTTAGATTATCTTTAGTTACACATCATTTTGGAATTATTAACTATGTAATACTTTTTAAGTTCGTCCCTTATGCCTGGTAAGAGTGTCAACTTTGTTTTTTTTTAAATGGGAACACATATTTTGAATTTAATAAAATGTTTGAGTTTTCTATTTAATAGTAAATGGCATTTGAATTTTTAATATAACTTTATTTGTTTATATCTATAAACGCTTAAAGTTTCAAATTTTTGAGTTAATATACATGTATAATATAGAAGGATTTACAAATACAGGTAGCTAATTGGTTATTTATGACATCGATATTAGCAGGTACACAGCATTGTTATTATAAATGATAGCAAGGTACATTGTTGTGAGTGACAATACACTGACTGACAATACAAAAAATAAATCTATTTATAGTCATAATTGATAATAAACAATCCGTGACTGTGACAGCAATGTCATAAATAACCAATTAGCTACCTGTATTTGTAAATCCTTCTATATTATACATGTATATTAACTCAAAAATTTGAAACTTTAAGCGTTTATAGATATAAACAAATAAAGTTATATTAAAAATTCAAATGCCATTTACTATTAAATAGAAAACTCAAACATTTTATTAAATTCAAAATATGTGTTCCCATTTAAAAAAAAACAAAGTTGACACTCTTACCAGGCATAAGGGATGAACTTAAAAAGTATTACATAGTTAATAATTCCAAAATGATGTGTAACTAAAGATAATCTAAAAATTTTTTTTTTTAATTTATTATTATTATGTAAGTAATTGAGTGGGTTATGATAAAAAAACTCACCTGTATATACAGTGACAAGCAAAAGTGAACATAATTTCCAAAATTTTTGGAAAATTGGCATTTTTAAAACTAAATATACATTCAATTTAATAAATTTTTGAATCCACATTCTAGAGATTAAAACAAAAGTTTACGTACAAAAAATAATTTAGAAAAAGATAAGAGTTCATTTATTTAAAAATACTCACTTATGCACCTGCTATTAAAACAATATAAAAACGCAAAGCGGAGTGCCTGTCTTTGACTTGTTATTGTTGGGGCGTCTGGAGAAAAGAGATTTTTCACTTTTGATTTGTTTACATTTCTTTCTATTACAAAGAAAATATGAAACTGCTATTTTAATCAGTATGAACCATTCTTTCGTAGTGAAAGGAACCAACATGAAAATTACTCCTCAAAAAATGACACAAATGGTTTTGATGCTAAAATCGGGTCAATCAACCAGAGAAGTGGCTCGAAAGTGTGGCGTCAGTCAAGCAGCAGTGCAAAAAATAAAAAATAAAGGTTGTCCTAACGCTTCACTCCGACTAAAAAGAAGACGTAAGTGTACTACCCCATAAGATTGACGAAGACTTGCTCATTTTTTACAAGCAGGAGAAGCATCTTCATCTTCAATAGCAACCAATCTATTGCAACAACACACGGGGAAAAAAGTGAGCAAGTGGACAGCCTTGAAAGTTCTCAAGAAACAAAATTTTGTGTGTGCCAAGTAAAAGAAAAAACTCGCAATTTCCAAAAAAAATATGAAGGCCAGGCTAAAGTGGGCTAAATATCATAAACACTGTACAAAAAATACTGGAGGAGGATAATATGGTCGGATGTAACCAAAATTAATATATACTGCTCTGACGGAAGGTTCTGGTTCTGGAAAAAGTCTAGCGAGATCCTCAAACAATCCTATGTCAAGCAGACGATCAAGCATGGTGGAGGATCTGTCATGCTATCGGGCTGTTTTACTGTGTATGGACCTGGACCCATTCATAAAATTATATTTACTATGGATCAATATATGTATAAAAATATTATATCAAGAAATTTGTCAGATGTGGTTGCAAAAATGCCAATACCAAACGATGAAGTCATTTTCCNGGTAAAATTATCATGATAAGGTGTTGTGATTTGTTTATGCGCGTGCGAGATAGTCAGCTGTGTACTACTTCAGACCGGTTCATGGACGGCATTTGTGTGTACATTCACCCCGCTCCTTTCCCATCTTGAACGTCATTTGCACTGCTCGCCACATACATTGTCGCCTTATGATTTAAATTGCTCTTAGTAATTTCCGGCACTGGGTATTAAGTTTTTTTTTGACCCCTACTTTAAAGGCTAGCCGTTTGGTCGCCAACGGACCGCCGGGTCAAACGTCGGACGGGTTGTCGGAAATTAGCCATCATCGGAACTGGTCGTCGCTAATTTTCGTCAGTAGCGGTCGTAATTTTTGTTGTGTGCGCTACAACTGTTTTTTTTTATATATATACATTTTTTTTGCGAGAGTGTCCGCTGTTCGTTTATTATGTAGTTTTTTTTTATTGGCGTCGGCTGAACCTACCTCCAGTTTCTTTAGCCCTTCGGGGCTGGTAATGTATAATTTTTGTGTACCATGTTTTAAGCCATAGTATTTGTTTTGTGCGCCGTGCCGTAAGCACGTGTGGCAAATTTTTTTATAGTTTTTTTATTTTTATTTAGGTGCCCCTATTTTTTTTATGTAGGTCCCGCAACATGGCAGGCGTGTACAATACCACCTGTCATGTTATATATATATTTTTTTTGTGATTTTTTATAGGTTTTATATTATATTTTATTGGGTGATGAACATGTTATTAGTACAATGTGGTGACGTAGTGCATTTTATCCCGGGGTGTCCCAATGTCTTGCAAGCTAAGCCTAACTACCAAAAACCAGTCGCTTACTTGGGACGTATACCCGCCGTGCTTAGCGGTAATACCACGGTTAATAGCCGGTGAGTATCCGAAGACGTTCATCGTATTCTCTAATAATAAAAGTGTAGGTGTAACTATTTTTTGTATTAATGTTTTTTTTTTCTTTTTCTCTTTTTCCCCTTTAATTGTAGACGAGGTTTTTTGACCATTCGGTTTTTTGCCTCGTGTTAACTTAATTTTTTTTTGTTTTTTTTTTTACTTAATAAATTCCCCTTAATTTAAATTAATCATCATATTTTTCTTTTTTTTGCGTGTTCCATCTTCAATGGACTCGTGTATTTTTTTTTCTCCTTTTAAAAATCAACTCCTCTAGTTTATAAGGTACGGGCAACGGCCTTGTATGAGGTCATCCCTGATCTATATGGTTATGTGACAACTGTCACAAGGTTTTGGTGTACATCTACTATCAACGACTCAACGGACATCAACTTAAATATTTATTAATTATAAATTTTTTCTAATTGTTTTAATATACAAGAGTTAATTTTTTTCAAAATCCTACTGTGGTCCGACAATACATTGTCTCGTCCAGTAGGTANTCCGACAATACATTGTCTCGCCCAGTAGGTTGGCGACCCTTTTCTTATAATTTTGTAAAACGCCATGAAAGTTACAAATTTTTCGTTGCGGCCAATTAGTTTGATTATTTTTTATATATTTGTAACCTTTCAATATTAATATTAGCATCGGCGGTAGGAATATATAATCTTCGCATAATATTGCACTTTCGCTGGCGTCGACGACGCGATGTCCGACGTGATCCTCGGGCGTCAAAAGGTTAGCAGCGTTGATGGTGACGGTGCACGAGTGCGGATCGGTTCGTCGACGTTGTCACTTTGACAACGGGAAGAGGACTACGGTATCATTTGTGGCGGGACGTCGTCGGCTGTGCAGCACTTACTGGACTTTACGCCGCGGCGTATAACACGTGGTGTTGGTCAGTCAAATACTCATAATAGGGCAACGGCTGATAAAGGTGACACGAGTTGCGGGGCATTATGTAAAACGAAACGACGCGGGGCCGTGTCAGTCAAAATAAAAATTTGTTGATATATATAATTGATGACAGGAACGCGTATCCGGGTACGAAAACCAAAAATTTATACAAGAAAATATTGTTATCAGCGAGTGGTGAGTGGGGTGGGGTGAATGCATTACGACCGTCTAGTCTCACGGACGTCGTCAATAGACGACGAGATACGCGAGATAATAACACGTGGCCAATGAAGAGTTACACATAAACAAACAAACATACATGTGAAACTAATATAAGCGTGTTAAAAATAGAAAAATGCTTTAATAATCGTACCAATTGTTCGCTATCTATTTAATGTACGCGCTATGAATTATATGGAATAAGCAAATATATGAATGAGAGCTAAACGGTGTAAATGTGGGCGGATCTCTTAATAGGTTTTTTTTTGTTTTTATATATATGCAATTGTGATTTATTGTAGAATTAAAATTAAATATGTAAGTTTTCAAGTCATACCATAAGTTGATGGAAAATCGATAACGTAAGTGTTAATAATCAATTTATGATGTAAAGATAATATACTAATGGTTGCCATGTATAAATGAAAAAAAAACCCAGCACAGTGGAGTCGCGGCATAGTGGGGACGTTGCATAGTTGGGTCCAGTATAGATTTAATCTGACAGTGATTAAAATCACTATCATAAGAAACGCTTCGATGCAAATCAGTAGATAGTGTTTAATTCTAAGAAATTGGTGGATAATTACAAAAGCTGCATGATCTGCTAGTTCCTTATTAATACCCTGATTAAGATAAAGAATGTCGAATGAAAAAGGGATTATTAAAAAATATTATTTCTCATAAAAAAATTGTGTTGATTCATACACTTTTCAATGAGTTATAGCATTATAAAGTTAAAAATGTAACCAACCCAACCCAACATCAACTCCTATTTCCTTAATTATATCCAGATTAGTAATTATTTTAATTATATATTATATAATTTTTATAATTAATTATTTTCAAATTATTATTGATTTTTAATATGTTAAAAGTAATCATTTTGAACCTACTTCTTTTTGTTCTTTAAAGTGAAAGTTTTAATAAAAAAAAAATGAATTTATTACCATAACTTTTAACTCAACTTGCAAGTTTGAAATAAATATTATTAAATAGAAAAAAATGAAATTGGTAGATTATTTCAAAAACAACAATAACACTTATTCCCTTAATTTTACCCCGATTTATAACTATAATATATGAATACATAATAATTACAGTAATTAAATTGAGTATGAAAGTGGTATTCAATAATATAATATTGTAATTTTTACGGAGATATTATAAAAATAAAAAGGAGTTGTATATTCATATACTTTTAATGCGTATACAAATTTAAAGGAATTTATGCAATACTTTTTAATAAAAAAATTTTGTTACTTATGAATAAATACACTAAACAAAAGGAACTTTCATCAGAAAAAAAATATACTTTTCTAAATAAACTTTTCGTGATGTTTTCAAATGTGCAATTAAACTTTTTCTATTACTTCTAAGTTTTAATATTATTACTTATTATTAAAAAATAAGTATTTACATATAAAAAAAAATAATTAAGAACAAAAAAAATTGTATTAAATTAATACTGATTTTGATTTTTAATATGTTAAAGGTAATCATTTTGAACCTATTTTTTATTGTCTTTTAAAGTGAAAGTTTTAATGAAAAATACCTTCTCAGCTTCGCATCGAAGCTAAAAAATGAATTTGTTACCATAACTTATAGTTCAACTTGCAAGTTTGAAATTGACATTATTAAATTGAAAAAAATGAAATTTTTAAGATTAATATGCAATCTGGAAATTTTATAATTACTAATTACAGTACATTTGTCAGAAAAATTCGATTTTTTTACATTTTTATCGTAATAGATAACTGAAATAGAAAGAATAGTAATCATATCCTAATAACTTTTGGTGTTTAAAAAAATTCTGCAATTGAAATATTCAGAACTTAATTAATTTTAATAATTTACTTTAATTAAATGAACCAATCAAACCAAAGTAGTTAAAAAGATTTACTCAATTGAGCATATTATCAAAAATATAATTATAATTGTAAAACTCCATCGTTAACTTCAGGTGAAACTAAAAATCATTTTTTTTTTAAATTTATGATTTATATAGCAACATATTACTAAAAAATTTGGCATATTATAGACTGGTAGTAGCACACAGAAATAGAGTTAAAAAATTAATAAATTATAAAGTAAAATTATTTACTTTTGTAGTTGAATACTTTTATCATATCAAATTTAATTCGACAATAAATAATTTAAGAATATTAAAAATTAATGATTTTAATTGTTTGTATGGACAAATCTAGTTAAGCTACTTTTTATTTGAATAAGGAATATTTTTTTGATTTTTAAGAGTAATAACTTAAACTAATCATTAACTTAAATATCATAAACTTAAATGAATCATTTGACGTATCGTTGAAAAAAGTAGGTCTAGTGAGGGTTGGCAAAATAAATCGTAGCCAGAAAAAGAACCACATAGTAAAATAATATTAACATGAATATCAATTTCTTCTCACGAGGGGAGACTATAGTGATAAGATCCTTTATATTTATTGAAATTATTGAATCTAAATGAGATAAATATCAAATGATTTGAAAATTCTATTCTAACTCAAAAAAAAAATGCAAAATTTTAGAAGCCACAAACGGATTTGAACCTCGTACCCTAGGCGTTAAAGATCAAGGTGTTACCCATTCGGCAACTATTCGTTGATTTTTGTTGCATGATAAAATTGGCTATTTAAGCTAACTCAAATTTAAAAATTACTTTTTCGACTTTAAAAAAGTAAAAAATGTTAATAAGTATAATATCATATGTCTTATGAACTTTATTCTATGTCAATGAAATTATATAATATTCATGAAAGTCAGTTTATTCCCCTAATAAAATATTTTAAAATAAAATAAAATACAAAACCTAGAATTTTAATAAAAAATAGCATATTTTTAAATACGGTAGCCTTTTGCGCATAGAAGATAGGTCGTCGGGACAAATTTTTTTTTTTCATTTAGTAGTACATAAAATAAGCTTTAATTTGATATATGTTTAAAGGACGCAGTATTTCCGGAACATTTTCAAAAATTAAGTTGAAAAAGTTAGTTTTTGTAAAAAAGTTGCTATTTTAAATCCCCCCTGTGAGCAGAATAAGTGTTAGATTTTCAAAAAAAAATGATATCAAATGAAAGAAAATTACCTAAGGTTTCAATATAAAGAAATATTATTTTGATTAGTTAATATTTGAAAAAGTTATGGCAGTTTTAAGTACAAAAAACATCGTTATAAAAGGTGATTTTTATCGCAAATATTACATTTTTTTTATAATTTCGACAGCCATTTGCACATAGAAGATAAGGTGTCGGGACAAATTTTTTTTTTTCATTTTATAGTACATAAAAAAAGCTTTAATTTGATATATGTTTAAAGGACGCAGTATTTCCGGAACATTTTCAAAAGTTCAGTTGAAAAAGTTCTATTTTTTATACAATGTTTCAAAGTTTGAACCCCCCCTATATAAGGGGAAATTGTCTAATTTTAATAAAAAGTATGTCAAATGGAAGATGTACTTATAATGTATTTAGAAAAAAAAAAATTGTGCTGATACATGCATTTTTCGAAAAGTTATAGCATTTTTAAGTTGAAAATTAAAAATTGAAAATCGAAAATTTTAACACAAAAATAGTGTTTTTTTAACTACGGCAACCGTTTACATGCAGAAGATAAAGTGTCGGGACAAATTTTTTTTTTTCATTTTATAGTACATAAAATAAGCTTTAATTTGATATATGTTTAAAGGACGCAGTATTTCCGGAACATTTTCAAAAATTAAGTTGAAAAAGTTAGTTTTTGTAAAAAAGTTGCAATTTTAAATCCCCCCCCATGAGCAGGTTAAGTGTTAAATTTTCAAAAAAATTATATCAAATGAAAGGAAAATATCTAAGGTTTTAGTTTAAAAAAAAATTATGTTGATTTGTTGATTTTTGAAAAAGTTATGGAAGTTTTAAGAAAAAAAAGTGAAAAAAATGACAAAATTTGTCGATTTTTAAATTTGTAATTTTTTTGGATATTTCCCCCATTTGCGGGGAACGAGGGAAAATTACCACATCATGGTAAAATTAATATCTTCTCAGCTTCGCATCGAAGCTAATATAGACATAATGTTGTACATTAGAGGTGATGAATCACGTATTAATTTTCTGTGCGCTGCCTATTAAAATGTTTCGTATGCCATTACGCTGCATCAGCAAGGTCGCACGGTGTTAAAATCGAAAGAATGGTGTCCTGTGAATAAATAAAATCATCCAGGAAAAACATCTGGGAAACAAAATTTAAAATCATTCGGGTATAAATAAAATGTTTGGCGAAATATGGAAGTAAGATGTTAAACGGCTGGCATTTAAATTTAATATGTTAAACTGTGTAATAATAAAATAAACTTTAAAAATGATTATGAACGCTTTTGTAATCAATTGAAAGAGTGAGAAAATAAATAATAAAAAATAGATAAATAAATAATACAAAATACAAAAATATAATTAAATATCATTAAATATAATGATTGTTTTTAATGAAATGTCGGTGTTCTAACAGATGGAACTGATGGCACAAGTGGCGGCGATAGAGTTGGTCCGTCGCGCATATTCTTGCAATTAGTCCTCGGCACAGCAAATGATGGTAAATGTGTCGCGCTCCGATTTCAATAGGAATTTTGTCGCGATTCATTCCGATCGGTGGCAGGGTAACCCTTGTATGTTGTTTAATAGTAAAAATCCGAAAGTTGGGAAATGGCAGATTGGAAGTCGTAGGTAGAGGGTTTTTTATTATAGTTTGATTTTGTGAGAAGAGTAAGTACTGTATTTGAATTTTTTCGTTATATACAAATGTAAGCCGAAAGACGATCGGAACTTACCGGTCTCCCGACGAATGACACAAATTCCCGAGCAACGCCCCTTGTTATTTTGCGGGGGTGGTCAAAGTTTGAACTGGTACAGTGAGCAAACACCGCACCGGGTTCTCCAAAGAACTTTTCGATTCAGCTGTCCACCAAAGACAGTTCATTACCGTTAAATGTATATTTTTATTGTGCCGTACTGTTAAGAAAATATATATTTTTTTTAATATTATTGTAAATATATTTATGTCATAAATAATTAATCGATAGGGTAGTCCGTTCTTACGCGCGTTAGTCGTCAGTTTGGTTCGTAATGTAAATGTAGTTTTAATTCGTATTTAATTCGTAAATGTAGTCATTTTCGCGAAATATATTTACCTAAAATTTTTATTTAGACGTTTTTTGCTGAATTCGAATGTTAATTGAATACGAATTATAATAAAATGAAACCAAATCGATTAATTTTATTATTTTTTCTGGTATGCCGTAAAATTAAAAACAAAAATATGCTCTGACGCAATTTACCATTTACAATAAGGTTAAATTAAATGTATTTTTAAATAATAACAAGTTTGTTAATATATTCATTTTATAAAATAATAATTTTGATTTGATTTTAGACATACATCATACTTAAACAATTAAAATTCTCAGTCCTCATTACCGATTTAAATTAATAATACGTCAAAAGAACACGATTTTTATCCAATTGAAACCAATCATTGATGAAAATAAAAAAAAAACACATTATTTTTGTAAATTTTATAAAATTATGCTAATGTGAATAACGATATTTTCAAAAAAAAATTTTTGCATTTTAAAACGTTAGAACTTTTTTAAATACTGATTCAAATTAAAATTAAATATAGTAAATTAGTCATAATAATCTTTCTTTTGATATTCTTATATTAAAAATTGTATCTAGTAGAAGACATTAACCTCAAAATTGAAATAATTTTCCTCGTTCCCCGTTAAAAAAGGAAATCCCCCAAAAAATTATAATTCTTAAAAATGGTAAAGCTAGACATTTTTTAAACTTTTTTTCATTCAAAAGACATAATATTTTGAAAAAAAGAAGAGTCATAATAATTGTTTTAATAAGTATATTAAATAATTCAATTTAAAAATGTATATATTTTTTGAAAATCTGACCCTTTATCTGAGCACCATAACTACTTTTGCATGAAAAGTTAACTTTTTCAACTTAACATTTGAACATTTTCCAGAAATAATTTATCTTTCCAAAAATACATTAAATTAGAGTCTATGGTACATACTATAAGTTAAAAAAAAAATAAATTGTCCCAGCAATTTTTTTTCATATGTCAAAAGCACCTGAAGTTAAACAATAAATGTTATTTTGGTGTTATAAAATCAAGAATGTGTTTTAACAATTGTGATTGGGTTTTTTTTACATATGTAATATTATGTGATATTATTGTAAACTAAATTAATTCAGTAAATAATTAAGTATACAGAGTGGTCCTCGGTGTATTAAAAAAAATAACTTATAAATTAGAAAATATTTCAGGTTACTTTATGTTACTACGTAACATGAAATATTCGCTGAATCAAAAGTTCTTAGATTTGCTAAAATATCAGAAACTGCCTTGTATATACTATATAATTTACTCAAAATGTTCTTTTTTAAAATAAAATAAATGACAAAAATAATAAATGATGTCATTAATTCTTAAATATATATAAATCAATCAAACTCAAATATTCTCATTAGTTATTCAGATATTACATAAGTGTATAATATACTAATATCATACAATTAGTAAAAATGGAGGTGAGTAATACATTTAACATTACTTTATATTTCATTGATATCTAAAAGAATATTTTACTTAATTCTAGAATTGGCAATTGATATCTCTTTTGTTGATTATAACCTGTTTGATATTTAATAAAGGTAAATTTTATTTTACTATATTTATAACTATTAAGTTTATCAAATAATTTTTATTTTGGACGGTCTTTGGGAGTAAGAGCAATAATCAAAAATGACTACACTAAAAAAAAAAACTTAGCACAGGGGGATCGCGGCACAGTGGTGACGTGGCATAGATGGATCAAGTATAATGATATCTGACAGTGATTAAAATCACTATAAAAAAAACGCTTCGATGCAAATCTTTAGATAGTGTTTAATTTTAAAAAATTGGTGGATTATTCCAAAAGCTACATGATCTGCTAGTTAGTTATTAATATATTGATTCAGATAAAGTATGTCGAATGAAAAAGGGATTATTAAGAAATATTATTTCTCATAAAAAAATAATGTTGATCCATACACTTTTCAATAAGTTATATCATTATAAAGTTAAAAATGTAAAAAGTAAAATCGAGAATTTTCACACAATAATAGCATTCGGTAGCCATTTTCACCGTGAAGATAAAATAAAGTCCGAAATTTTTTTTTTTTCATAATAAAGTAAATTGCATTAGCTTTAATTTAAGATATATATAACAGTGTCAGACCTTCCGTAACATTTTCAAAAATCAAGTTGAAAAAATTAATTTTTTGTGAAAAAGTTGTCATTTTAAATCCCCCCCTTTGGGCAAGTAAAGGGTCACATATAAAAATAAAATGTACTAAATGAAAGGTAATGATATCATGCATCTATATAAAAAAGAATTATATTGATTCGGTTATTTTTAAAAAAGTAATAGCAATTTTCAGTAAAAAAAATTGAAAAAATTTTGAAAATTAACGATTTTTAAATTTGTAATTTTTTTAGAGGTTCCCCCATTTACGGGGAACGAGGGGATTTTTTTCAATTTTTGAGGGTAATGTCTTCGATTAGATACGATTTGTGATCGTTTGACGTATCAATGAAAGAAATCGGTTCGGTGAGAGCTGAGAAAAAGTGGTAACAGACACAAAAAAAAAAAAAAAAACATCTTAGTAAAACCAATACCTTCTCAGCTTCGCATCGAAGCTAAAATACGATTTTTGTAAAAAAATTCTTTTTTATATTTTTAACTTTATAATGCTATAACTTTTTGAAATATGTATGGATCAATATAATTCTTTTTTTTGTAGAATATGATGTCTTTACCTATCATTTGGTATATTTTTTTTTTAAATCTGACTCTTTACCTGCCCACAGGGGGGGATTTAAAATGACAACTTTTTCACAAAAAATTTACTTTTTCAACTTAAATTTTGAAAGTGTTCCGAAAAGTCTGACACTTTTATATATATCTTAAATTAAAGCTAATGTAATATACTTTATTATGGTAAAAAAAAATTTCGTACTTTATTTTGTCTTAACGGTGAAAATGGCTTTTTGTGTGAAAATTCTCGAATTTATTTTTTATATTTTTAACTTAATAATGCTATAACTTATTGAGAAGTGTATGAATCAACACAATTTTTTTATGAGAAATAATGTTTCTTAATAATCCCTTTTTCATTCGACATACTTTATCTGAATCAATATATTAATAAGGAACTAGCAGAACATGTAGCTTTTGGAATAATCCACCAGTTTTTTAAAATTAAACACTATTCTAAAGATTTGCATCGAAGCGTTTTTTTTTATAGTGATTTTAATCACTGTCAGATATCATTATACTTGATCCATCTATGCCACGTCACCACTGTGCCGCGATCCCCCTGTGCTGGGTTTTTTATAAATAATGTTATATAATCTTTGATGCGTAGCTGAGAAGGTAATTATTTTACTATTATAATTTTTAAATAATTTGAATTTGTAATTTATTAATTTCTTGACTCTATTTGTGTAGCCAACTACCAGTCTATAATTTTCCAAATTTTTCGGTGACATGTTACTGCATAAATAATTTCTAAAAAAATTATTTGGGTGTCACCTGAATTTAACAATGGATTCTTACAAATTATAATCAATTTTTACAATACGCTCAATTAAGTAGATTTTTTACATCTTTTTGATTGGATTTTTTAGTTTCATAATTAAACAATGTTTAAATATGAAACATAAAATATCACAAAAATAATTTATAAGAACACAATTATTACTTATTGTTCTAAACCCTTGGACTCAGCAACCCTGATAGAACCTCGATGATAGCCAATTGATCAAATCCCCAAACTCTCCAAATTTGTTCAATTAGTAATTTTAATCATCGTTCTTATCATCTGTACTCGTCCTAATTATGTTACGTTCATAGGTAGCATGACCTATTCTTTATATAGTAAAATTTATAATTATGTATGAATTATTTACAGATTTGAAACTATAACTAGCAAATAGTTTTTTATAAAAAGATTTAAAATATATTAACTCTTTGAATTTTGAGTAAATATAAAGCGAAAAAAACACTTCATAGTGAAATTAATACCTTCTCAGTTTTGCATTGAAGCTAATATACTATTAATACAATAAGTACAATTAAATCTCGAAAATTTGCAACAAATATTGTTTTTTTTTTATACTTTTACAGTATTGTTTTATTTTGACAAAATTGTAGTAATGATATAATAAATCCTTATACAGAGTGTTCAATAAGTTCGGAAACACCGATTTTTTAGAGCCGCTATTAATTTTTTTAACATTTTTTTTTTAGAGGCTAATTGAATAATTAAATGCATCTTTTACGATTAAAATTAAAGTTCAACCCTAATGCAAAAGGGTATAAATCTACCCTAACTTAAGAAATTTAAAAGGCAACCATTACTTTTTTTTAAATTTTCTGTTAGGAAATTATATTTATAACAAAAATACTTTTAAAATTTTAAAATTGGATAAGTCATTTTTGAGATTTTGTTATTTAAAAGCATCAATTTTGAGTTTGGAAGCACATTTTGCCACAGTAAAAACTAATCAATATGTAATTCCGTAGACACAATAATCATAAATTGCCTGATTATTGTTGCTTGGTTTATCTTAATGTTCGTATTTGAGCATGAAAAGATTAATAAATATTGTTAAATTGATATTGTACCTTATCAATGGAATTATTAAATATTAATAAAAATTTAAGATATACGATTGCATTTTTTTCACGTTTACAAGTGAAAGTTGATAATTGTTGAAAAACATGTGTGTTATCAAATTAAATATTTTAGTCAATAAGCAATTGTACGTTGTTATTCCTCAAAATGATTTTAACGCGTCGTTATCATTTTGTAAAGGTTCTATGTCAGATATTTTCAAATTGACTTTTTAATTTTTTAATTCTTTATAATTTCCTGTAAAAATTAATCAATTTGAGAAATTATTATTTATAATAACTGTTGTACTGTTGTCATGTTGTACTACATTTTTTATGGAGAGTTTTTAATTCATGTGTTTTAACAAACATCATATTATGAAGTTGTCGTATTAGGAAAAATATCGCATACTCTTCCTTACACCGGACATATGTTACTAGATTAACCACTAATTTTCTACATAAATAATTCATTATGTAATTAATTTAGTACTTGACTTAGAATGTTGATATTATTTCTTTCAAAGTTACTACGCTTGCAATATTTATTTAATTTTTTTTTTAAAGTTCCATCTATTAAAATCAATAATATTAAAAACTAAAAAGTTTTACCTATAGAATCTTATTGCTCTGTAAGCAACATTTTGTACTCTTTTATTTTTCTCTTTTAATTTTTGTTTTGATGATTAATTTTTAAATAATGTACACATTGTTTCTAATTTTGTTTTCTAATTATTCACTAAAATAGTTTTAATTATAGGATGTGCGCTTTAATTTTGTGTTCATTTTTCTGTTGCACTTTGCATATATTAATTTTAAATACGTATTTCTAAAATAAATCCATAAAAATCTACATGTATATGAAACTAGTCAGATGAATATTATGATAATTTCACTGTACCATAAGCTCTATCTTTCCATTGGATAATTCACTACTTAATAATTTAACTACTATTCTGTTGTGATGGAACATGGTCCAGTTGCATGTATGTCTTATTATATTACAATGGGTTTACTCACTTATATTTTAAGTAGAACGCACGATTCACCAATTTAAGAAATAAACAAATTTCTCGCCATTTTTAATTGCATAATAAGAAATTAGTATTTCTATGGAAACAGAATTAGTCAGTAAGATATTTAAGAGAAATATACAATTGAAATAAACAGCCTGTAAATATATTGATGATATTTTAAAATATATTTAAAAATTTACTAACCTTATACAATGAACAATGATTATCATCCTTTAATATAATAAAACTTAGTTAAAGAGGATCTAAAGAAATTTTTTTTAAATTGATATTTTTATTAATAATAATAATTACAAATATTATGCATATTATAATGTTTTTTGTAAAAATGTTACTATTGTAAATCCCCCTCTTTGAGTAGAATAAGTATTAGATTTCCAAAAAAAATTTTTACTGATACTTACATTTTTCAAAAAGTTAAAGCATTTTTAAGTTAAAAATTAAAAATCGAAAATTTTAACACAAAAATAGCGTATTTTTAACTACGGCAGCCGTTTGCATGCAGAAGATAAAGTGTCACGACAAATTTTTTTATTTATTTTATAGTACATAAAATAATCTTTAATTTGATATATGTTTAAAGGACCCAGTGTTTCCAGAATATTTTAAAAAGTTAAGTTGAAAACGTTACTATTTTAAATCTCACCCTGTGAGCAGGGTAAGTGTTAGATTTTCAATAAAATGATATCAAATAAAAGGAAAATATCTAAGGTTTGAATAAAAAAATTATTGAGATTTGTTGAATTTTGAAAAAATTAAGGAAGTTTAAAAAAAAAAAAAATAACATAATTTACCGATTTTAAAATTTGTAATTTGTTTGGAGGTTTCCTCCATTTACGAGGAACGAGGGAAATTTTTTCAATTTTTGAGGGTAATGTCTTCGACTAGATACGACTTGTGATCATTTGACGTATCGTTGAAAGAAATCGGTTAGTTGAGAGCTGAGAAAAAGTGGTAACACTCATAAAACATTCATGGTAAAATTAATATCTTCTCAGCTTCGCATTCAAGCTAAAAGTTCGATTATTCTGACTCTTTTTAATTAATTACAGTTATAAAATTGAAATTTATTATAAACCATTATAATCTTAGAACATTTTTTCCAGAAAGGGAAAAATACTCCCTGAAATTATTTTTAATTATTACTTAATTCTTATAAAAAAAATATATATTTATTTAGCTTCGATGTGAAGCTGAGAAGATATTGGTTTTACTATGATGTTTTTTTTATTTTAACAATACGTCAAAAGATAACAAATCGTATCTAGTTGAAGACATTACCCTTAAAAATTGGAATATTTTCTCTCGTTCCCCGCAAATAGGGGAAATCTCTAAAAAAAAATACAATTTTTAAAATCGGTAGATTTTGTTATTTTTTTCAGTTTTTTTCTTAAAACTTCCATAACTTTTTTAAAATTCAATAAATCTCAATAATTTTTTTTTTTTATTCAAACCTTAGATGTTTTCCTTTTATTTGATATCATTTTATTGATAATCTAACACTTACCCTGCTCATAGGGTGGGATTTAAAATAGTAACGTTTTCAACTTAACTTTTTAAAATATTCCGGAAACATATATCAAATTAAAGCTTATTTTATGTACTATAAAATAAAAAAAAAAAATTTGTCGTGACACTTTATCTTCTGCATGCAAACGGCTGCCGTAGTTAAAAAAACGCTATTTTTGTGTTAAAATTTTCGATTTTAAATTTTTAACTTAAAAATGCTTTAAATTTTTGAAAAATGTAAGTATCAGTACAAATTTTTTTTTTCTAAATACATTATAACTACATTTTTCATTTGACATACTTTTTATTAAAATTGGACAATTTCCTATTATATAGGGGCGTTCTAAACTTGAAACATTGTATAAAAAATAGAACTTTCTCAACTTAACTTTTGAAAATGTTCCGGAAATACTGCGTCCTATCAACATATATAAAATTAAAGCTTATGTCATTGACTATAAAAATAAAAAAAAAAATTGTCTCGACGACCTATCTTCTATGCGATTAAATTATATTATAATTTAATTGACATAGAATAATGTTCATAAGACATAAGAAATTAAACTTATTAAAATTTTTTTATTTTTTTGAAGTCGAAAAAGTAATTTTTAAATTTGAGTTAGTTTAAATAACCAATTTTTTTAAGTGACGAAAGCAACGAACAGTTGTCGAATCGGTAACACTTGTGTCTTTCACGCTTAGGGTTCGAGGTTCAAATTTGTCTGTGAGGATTAATATTTTGAATTTTTTTTTAATTAGAATAAAATTTTCAAATCATTTGATATTTATCTTATTTAAAAGTAAATCATTAAAATTTATTAAGTTCTGAATATTTCCATTGTAGAATCATTTTTAACACCAAAAGTTAATTAGAAATGATTACTATGATTTTTATTTAAGTGATCTATTACGATAAAAATGTAAAAAAAATCGTACTTTTCTGATAAATTTATTGTAAATAATAATTATAAAATTTCCTGACTGCATATTAATTTTAATAATTTCATTTTTTTCGATTTAATAATGTCAATTTCAAACTTGCAAGTTGAGCTAAAAGTTATGCTAATAAATTAATTCTTTTTATTAAAACTTTCAATTTAATNATGGTAATAAATTCATTTTTTTTTATTGAAACTTTCACTTTAATGGACAAAAAAAAGGAGGTTCAAAATGATTACTTTTAACATATTAAAAATCAAAATCAATAATAATTTGAAAACAATTAATTTAAAAAATTATATAATATATAATTAAAAGATTTACTAATCTAGATATAATTAAGGAAATAGAAGTTGATGTTGCCTTTGTAATTATCCACCAATTTCTTCGAATTAAACACTATCTACAGATTTGCATCGAAGCGTTTCTTATGATAGTGATTTTAAACACTGTCACATTAAATCTATACTGGACCCGACTATGCCACGTCCCAACTGTGCCGCGACCTACATGTGCTAGGTTTTATATATTATTTTAAAATATCTTACTAGGGGAATACACTGACTTTCATGAATATTTTATAATTTAATTGACATAGAAAGTTCATAAGAAATTAAATTTATTAAAATTTTTTTACTATTTTAAAGTCGAAAAAGTAATTTTTAAATTTAAGTTAGCTAAATTGCCAATTTTATCAAGCGATTAAAGCAATGAACAGTTGCCGAATCGGTAACACCTGTGTCTTTCACGCATAGGGTACGAGATTCGAATTTGCCTGAGGCAATTAATATTTTGCATTTTTTTTGAGTTGGAATAAATTTTTCAACTCATTTCATTTTTATCTCATTTAGATTCAATAACTTCAATAAATTTCAAGGATCCTATCACTATAGTTTTCCCTCGTGCGAAGAAATTTCTTATTCATGTTAATATTATTTTACTGTGTGGTTTTTTTGTGGCTACGATTTATTTTGCCAACTCTCACTTCACCTATTTTTTTCAACGATACGTCAAATGATTACAATTAGTATTTAGTATTAGCGTGTGCCATATTTTTCATATATTGAACGCCCGACGCTTTTATCACAATAATACTAGTATTTTCCGTTCATTATTGTTTTAAGCTTATTTTAAGAATTATATTTAACTATTTAGTTCGATGTGCTTTAAAAACGTGTTTTTTAGTTTTTTTTAACTATATTTTTATTTAATATATATTTATGCTACAGTATTTACGAAACATTTTCGAAAGTTAAGTTAAAATAAGAAAGGAAAAATAATGATTATAAAATAGAGTGATCTTTATTTTATTTATATAAAATTTATTGCAATTGATTGTCAATTCTTTGATATCAATAATGCCACGAGTTTTGACGGTTATCAATTATAGATGGTATTGAGTCACTTCGTGTATTTACCCAGAGTAGTATGGAAGCTATATGAACCTCCTACTTAACTCTTGAAATAGACACGTATCAAATACATAACTCTGTACAAACATTAGTAATTTATTAAATTTACTTGGTATATTTTTGATTGTTGATGATGACTTGATTTTTCTTTGTGCCTACTTAATCTATGTACTCATAACATTTAATTCTAAACCTTATATATTTTTGGTGAAATTAATAGTTTCCTACAATGATATTTTCAATAAATACTCTAAAATAAATAGATATTACTTTTTCCTTATAAAATTATAATGTGGACGCGATGGATCACTTTTTGTATGTATTTCGATAGGAAAAACAGAGTGTGAATTTGACTGAATGCAATTGAACGTGCTGGTAAACTTTAAGAATAACTGACTGCGTCTGAGAATGACTGACCGAATGAGAGTATTCTGACCACCATATAAGTAACATCTGAGCCTGAATGCTCATTATTTTGGGCTTTTTATATTTGTCAATAATGATCTATATCTCCTAATGTTCTACCGCTTTTCCATAATATCTGACACATTTTTTATTACCTTATGTCTAACACATTACTATTACATATTAATTATTGTTTCCTGTTTATTATATATAATTAATATATGTTTTTAATACAAAATTAAATTAGTTTATTTATTTAAAACATTTTAAAATTATATATATATATATATATATATATATATATATATGGAAAATAATTCCATTTTTTAAAATGTTATCACAGCTTTAAGTAAAAAAATGTTAAAAGTTTTCTATATTTATCAATTTTAAAAATTTTAATTTGTCGGGGGATATCCTATTATAGCGGGAAAGGAGAGAAATTATTTCAATTTTGAGGTTTATGTCTTAAACTAGACTAGTCTCCGTCTAGCTGGGGCTCCGCCTCACTTTCTGTGCGTAAGCCTCTTTGGGCCATCTTCATAAGTAGGCCACTGATTCCGGTAGGAGTACCCGGCTACGCTCGGCTTGATAAGTGTTTTGCAGAAAAAATATTACATCAGAATCACTGTAAAAAAAATATATTAAAAATGTTATTATTAAAATCAGGAAAATTCAAAAAGAGAATATAGTAAAATGTATTGGATATATGGCTGACGTTTGTCAATGAAGTATTCCCTTTAGGCCTATTCAAAAATTATTTTAGAATGGTATTTAATATTTTTTACTTTGTTAAACATGTTATAGAATTTTTTTTGCTAAAAATCAAAGTAATGATGAAAAAAAAGGACATTAGGTCCTTATTTATTAGAAGTTGCCTAAAGAAATATTGATAGCGCTGGTTCAAGGGGGGCCCATATCTCCCTTAAATACATCCCTGGTATACACAAAAATTACTAATATTCTATTTATAATAATTGTGCTTATATTATAGAATAATTACAAAATAATTCAGCAGGTTATTATACATGTGACTATGTAAAATATTTAATTTTAATAAAAAAAGTTGGTAACTGCGATTTAACGTTGGACAGCATATTAGTCAGAGATAAATCCAGTACATGATGTCATACATCATATATGAGAATAAAAAGATTATTAATAATGTACTGTTCTGATAATGAAAGTACAAACTTATATAATTATAACCGTCTTGAAATTTATGTATAACATATAATATTCCTCCATAAAATATATATATAAAATATAGTGCAATATGTGCAAATGCAAAATAGTGTCCTAATAAAAATACATATTACATTATATAATTAAGGTTCAGAATAAACGTATGAGCAGATATGAGTCAATGCGCATATTAAAACCATGCGCGTGGACTTAAAAAAATAAAAAGCTCGTAAAACGATGAAAAATGAACGGATTGAATTGATATTTCTATCATATCTTAGGAATGTCATTGGGCGGGTCCGATGAAAATTTCAAACCTTAAGTCATAAAACGCTGACGTCAGCGAGCATTTTTCTCGAAAACGAAATTTTCCAACCTTCGCCAATATTTTTCTTGGAGTCTTGTGACCGAGTACTTTCGAAGAAAAAAAAAAAATTAAAAAATCCGAGCACGCTAAGTAATTTTTCCAGAAAAGCATTTTTTTCCTTGTTCTATTATATAATTATAATACAATTCGTGATATATTGATGCATCGTTAATACCTTCTCAGCTTGTCTTCGAAGCTAGAAATGTTTCAAGTAGTATTTTCTTAAAAATCCACACATCACAATGTTCTAATGTATTATTGTATAAATTTTTTATTTTGATTAAGAAAACATTGATTTTTTTTTACTTTAAGTTCAATTAAATACAATTTTTTGGTATTTTAAAAGTTTTTTGAGAATTTTAGCGCAATTAAATTGAAAAATGAAAAAAAATATTTTATTAAATTTATTAAACCATATATTTAAATAATAAATAATTCTATCGATATAAGTCACACACCTAAAATAATATCCCATCGATAGTAATTGTTGGATTTTTAATTATAACAATGCACAGTTTTAACATATTTTCTAAAATATAGCCAACTTGTTTTTTTCTTATAATAATAAAATAATTATAAATAAAATGTATAATTAATTGAAAAGGAGCCATAACACAAATATCTAACAATAATACTTATCATGATTGAAGTGTCAATTTTAAAGTATTTGGAAAATTATAATTATAATTAAACTGTCACTCTTTTTACATATTACAAAGCTAAATAAAAAATTCTATTCGGAAAATATTAATTAATTCTTTTGATCATGTAGGGATTGAAAATAAATATTCAGAATACACAAAAATATGCCAATTTGAAAAAGGTACGACCAAAAAAGCTGCTGCAAGTGGTGACATAGAAACATTAAAACTAGCCCACGAAAGAGGATGTGAATGGGACAAATATACAACTGCTGAAGCTGCTGCAAATGGACATTTCAATTGTTTAAAATATGCACATGAAAATGGATGTCCATGGAATGAAAGCACAGTAGAAGCAGCTGCAAAATATGGTAATTTAGAAAACTTAAAATATGTTCATAAAAATGGATGTATTTGGGATAAAAAAACAACAAGAGCTGCTGCTGCATATGGGCATTTAGAATGCTTAAAATACGCTCATGAAAATGGCTGTAGATGGGATAAAAAAACAACAAGAGCTGCTGCTGCAAATGGGCATTTAGAATGTTTAAAATATGCTCATATAAATAAATGTAGATGGAATTATAAAACAACAAGAGATGCTGCTGCAAACGGATTTTTTGAATGTTTAAAATATGCACATGAAAATGGATGTCCATGGAATGAAAGCACAGTAGAAGCAGCTGCAAAATATGGTAATTTAGAAAACTTAAAATATGTTCATAAAAATGGATGTATTTGGGATAAAAAAACAACAAGAGCTGCTGCTGCATATGGGCATTTAGAATGCTTAAAATACGCTCATGAAAATGGATCTGGGTGGAATGAAGAAACAACTAGAGAAGCTGCAAAAAGTGGTAGTTTGGAATGTTTAGTGTATGCTCACATAAATGGATGTAAATGGGATGTGGGCACAACTTCTGGTGCTGCCATGAGTGGTAAATTAGAAATTTTAAAATACGCACATAAAAATGGATGTCCATGGGATGAAAGCACAACAGAAGCTGCTGCTGCAAATGGACATTTAGAATGCCTAAAATATGCTCATGAAAATGGATGTAAATGGAATGAATATACAACTAGAGCTTCTGCAGAAAGTGGATGTTTAGAATGCTTAAAATATGCTCATGAAAATAGATGTAATTGGGATGTGGGCACAACTACTGGTGCTGCCATGAGTGGTAATTTAGAAATTTTAAAATACGCACATAAAAATAAATGTCCATGGGATGAACGCACAACAGAAGCTGCTGCTGCAAATGGACATTTAGAATGCCTAAAATATGCTCATGATAATGGATGTCCATGGGATGAAAGCACAGCAGAAGCAGCGGCAAAATGTGGAAATTTAGAAATATTAAAATATGTTCATGTAAAGGAGTGTAAATGGGATCATAAAACAACAAAAGCTGCTGCTGCAAATGGAAATTTAGAATGCTTAAAATATGCATTTGATAATAGATGCGAATTGGATGAAGAAATAACGGAACTAGCTGCTCTTAATGGTGATTTAGAAATTCTAAAATACGCCCATGAAAATGGTATTGCATGGTCAGAAGGTACAATTAGTAGTGCTGCTCTTAATGGTCATTTAGATTGTTTAATATATGCCCACATGAATGGATGCCAATGGGATGATGACACAACTCAAAATGCTGCGGAAAGTGGCTGTTTAGATTGTTTAAAGTATGCTAATGAAAATAGATGCCATTGGGGTGTAGGTACAATAGGAACAGCTGCTATTTATGGTAATTTAGATTGCTTAATATATGCTCATGAAAATGGATGTGAATGGGATGATGATACTACACAATTAGCTGCAGGTGCCGACAATTTAGAATGTTTAATATATGCTCATGAAAATGGATGTAATTGGGATGAAGATACTACTGGATCTGCTGCAGCCGAAGGCTTTTTAGACTGCTTAAAATATGCTCATGAAAATAAATGTCCATGGAACGAAACAATAACAAACGCTGCTGCTGAATGTGGAAATATAGAATGCTTAAAATATGCCTATGAAAACGGATGTCCGTGGAACGAAACAATAATAAAAGTTGCTGCTGAAAATGGACATTTAGAATGCCTAAAATATGCTCATGAAAATGGATGTAAATGGTATGAGGGCATAACTAAAGTGGCAGCTTTAAGTGGTAATTTTGATTGTTTAATATATGCTCACAAGAATGGATGTTATTGGGATGTTGGAACAACTAGAGCTGCTGCAGCATATGGTTGTTTTGATTGTTTAAAATATGCTCATGATAAAGGATGTAATTGGGATGTAGAGACAATAGTTACAGCTGCTGTTTTTGGCAATTTAAATTGCTTAAAATATGCTTATGAACAAGGATATGATTGGTTAAGAGGTATTACGAGAGGGGCTGCTGCAAATGGACATTTAAACTGTTTGAAATATGCTCATGAAAATGGTTGTGAATGGGATGAAGGCACAACAAGGGAGGCTGCTGCAAGTGGTTGTATTGACTGTTTGATATTTGCTTATGAAAATGGATGTCGGTGGGATGTAGGGACAACGAGTGCAGCTGCTGCAAACGGTCATATAGACTGCCTAAAATATGCCCATGAAAATGGATGTCAGTGGGACGAAAGTACTACAAGACTTGCTGCTGCAAATGATCAATTTAGTTGTATAAAATACGCACATGAAAATAGATGCCCGTGGAGTAGAAATACCATTTATGTAGCTAGTCAAAGTAATTGTATTGATATAATCATGTATGCTATGGCAAATGAGTGTCCTAATTAATTGACTTTTTAAATGATTTTATTATTTATTAAGTTGTCTAATTGCATTATAGTTAAAGTAAATAGTATTAAGATTTGATAATAATAATTTTATTCATATTTTACCTGCCTAATATATTTATTTGAATAAACGCCTATTAGGCCCAAGTACAGGCTAATAACACAATTTACATAGAAACATAATACACAATAAAATTGAGGTATAAACATAAAGGTATAGGTCGGGTATTTAAAATAAAAATCCAAAAATAAATAAGTATAATTATAATTAATCAAGAAAATTAATGATTTAGATAATGATGTTTTAGATTAAATAGATTCTTAAAAAACAAAACAAAGTTTGATGTATTATCTAATGTTAAGATTCTATTAAGTGGATTATTTTTACCATTGTTTGTGCAGTGTGATTAAAGATGAAATGTAGGACATGAACGTGTATTGTATTTCGGTACATGTAATGATATACGATTCAGAAAAGGAGGGTAGGAAATGATACTATTAATTAGTTTAAATAAGATGGATAAGTCTGACATATTGCGACGAGTAAACATTAGGTCAAGCTTTAGGTTAAATTGTAGACTCTGTATCGAATTATCAACATTATTATTTGTTGATCTTCGTTTAAAACCTATAAAACGAATAAATTTTCTTTGCACTTTTCAAGCTTTTGTATAAGGTGAGGTGTATGTAGGATTCCATATAATGGATCCATATTCCAAAATAGAACGTTTTAAGGCACAAAAAAGAACAGTTTATATCATCAAATGATTTAGTGCACCTACTAAAAATGCAAGATTTTTAATAGCATTAAGATTGATCTGGTCAGTATGGGTAGAAAATTGGAGGTTTGTTTGAAACATGACGCCTAGATCCTTAATATGATAATATTCAGGCAGAGTAATGTTATCAATAACGTAATTAAATGCAATTTTAGATTTATTTCTATGGAATGACACTTTAGAGCATTTCTTTACATTTAGGTTTAGACAGTTTTTTGTACACCCAATTGAAGAATCTATTTAAATCTTCTTGTAATAGATGGCAATCTTCTACACGAGTTATAGTATAATAAAGTATGAGATCATCGGCAAAAAGTTGATATTTACAAAATTTAAAACAGATGTCTTTATCAAATAAATATATTAAAAATAACCAAGTGTCCACCTTGGGGTACACCGATGTAATATAAATTTGAGAGGAAAGATGACCTTTTAACAATAATTGTTGGGAGCGGTTTGTATAAAATGTATGAAAACAATGAATTTTTTTACATTGTTTAAGTATAGTGTAAAAATTATACATGAATATATACTTAATTGTTAAAAAAAAAAACCCAATACAGACTTGGCATAGTTGGATCAAGTATAATGATATCTGACAGTGATTAAAATCACTATCATAAAAAACGCTTCGATGCAAATCTTTAGAATAGTGTTTAATTTTAAAAAATTGGTGGATTATTTCAAAAGCTACATGTTCTGCTAGTTCCTTATTAATATATTGATTAAGATAAAGTATATCGAATGAAAAAGGGATTATTAAGAAACATTATTTCTCATAAAAACATTGTGTTGATTCATACACTTTTCAATAAGTTATAGCATTATAAAGTTAAAAATGTAAAAAATAAAATCGAGAATTTTCACACAATAATAGCATTTGGTAGTCATTTTCACCATGAAGACAAATTAAAGTCCGAATTATCTTTAATTTAAGGTATATATAAAAGTGTCAGACTTTCCGGAACACTTTCAAAAGTTAAGTTGAAAAAGTAGTCATTTTGAATCCCCCCCTGTGGGCTGGTAAAGGGTTAAATTTATAAAAAAAAATACCAAATGATATGTAAAGACATTACGCACCTATAAAAAAAATTATATTAATTTGTTCATTTTTGAAAAAGTTATGGCAGTTTTAAGTAAAAAATATTTAAAAAATTAGCGATTTTTAAATTTGTAATTTTTTTGGAGATTTCCTCCATTTACGGGGAACGAGGGAAATTTTTTCAATTTTTGAGGTTAATTTCTTCGACTAGATACGATTTGTGATCTTTTGACGTACCGTTGAAAGAAATCGGTTCGATGAGAGCTGAGAAAAAGTGGTAAGAGACACAAAAAAAACACATCATAGTAAAATTAATACCTTCTCAGCTTCCCATCGAAGATAAATACAAAATAAATGTATTTCGATTCGTCCAGTTACAGAAGGATGCATATCCAAATGAATTTTATTTGTCTTTTGCTATTTCCTAACTAATTGTAAGCTAATTTGTCAAGAAAAATCAAAGTTAATAAAGATATATTTTTGGCATACGTTTGGCAACTGTGCGACTTTTATATGGATTTTGTATATGAAAATGCATGTGTTATTAATGATTTACAGAAAATGTATTTATTTATTATCCATATAATTATACAGTCTTATAATAGCTTGATAAAAAAATTTCAACTTTTTAAATTCTTTTTCATTTTTAATTATATATTTTTGACCTCCAAATGTATTGAGATCTGATTTATTTTAACTCGGGCAGCTATTAGTGATTTTTTTTAATTTACAATTTATCCTATTTCATGTAGAAACAAGTTTTGTTTTACTGGAACTTGTAATTTTTTCATGGAGGGTTGTTGAAGTATAATTTTGTGAAATTTTTTTAGTTCATGATTTTCTATGTCATTACACAAATTCTACATGAAATCATGTATTACGCAAATTTTGTAATAGACTCAAGTATTTAGAATAATTTATGAACTGGTGTTTCATAGCTCTTGTATAAAAAAATTCTAAATTGGGCAAAAGAAAAAAAAGGACTGCAGGATTATAATAAATCGTATTTGAAGGGATAGTTACAACAACATGACAAATCAATTTTTTTTTATACTTAGAAGAAGAAAATAATTCTTTTAATACAGTAATTAATTATATAATAAGTTTATAACGATTTTTTACAAACTTGACTTTTGGCCAATGAATCGTTCGGGTCCAGACCAATGTACACCTGAGATATTTGTGAAATGGTATACATTGATAAAATGCGCTGCAGTCATACATTGGTCCTTCGAGCGTGGATATTTATTTGTCTTAATAATGGCCCCGAGGCATTTTAAAGTAAATCTGGAAGAAAAAACTCTCATTGGAGCATGTACTTTACGGGATAGTTCTCTTAAATCGATTACTAAAATTTATAAATTCGTTATTAAGTTTAAGTCTGACATTAGCCTTAAAGAACAGTTTGAATTACGCGATTGTCAATTAAGTGTTCTCGAAAAACAGTTTCGCGAACATCAACAGGCTATTGTAAACGCGTTTATTAGAACTCAATCTTTAAAAAAAGAATTTAAAATTTGATGGTAGTATCACAGACTGGACTACTTTCCGTGATACATTTGAATCTATTGTAAATGTCGATTCTAATAAAATTAGGCGATTCCATTTCCTTCTTTCGTGTTTGTCCGGTTCCGCGCTCGCTGTCATAAAATTTATACCAATTACGGAAGCCAATTATGATATAGCGTGGAGCGCACTTACCGATAGGTATGAAAACAAAAGAGTGTTAGCAACAGCACATTTGGACAAAATCTTTGCATTTCGACCTATAAATAGTGAATCACTTTTATCTTTGCAACTTTTTTTAAATGTCTTCAAAGAAAATATCGAGGCAATCAAAATTTTAAGCGTAGATGACCTGTCTGGTTTTTTGCTTTTCTATATTGCTTCTCGTGTACTGGATAACACAACAAGACACTTATCCGAAAACAGTATAATGCAATCGATTATTCCTTCTATGAATGACTTGCTGAAGTTTGTTCAGCAAGGTTGTAAAATTTTGGAAAATCTTAAAGGTTCTAATCTACAGAAAAATTCGCAGTTACTGAAACATTCATTAACCACCGTCGCGTCTAATAATCTAGAGCCTACTGTTCAAAATAAAATTCAGTGTTCTTATTGTCAAAAGGGTGCACACCCCCTTTATCGGTGCTATACCTTTCAAAAAATTTCTGTTCAGAAAAGGCGTGATCATGTTTCTACGCACAAATTATGTTTTTCTTGTCTTAAACCGTGTTGCATCGTCATGCGCTTTAAACTCGGTGTGTAAGAAATGCGAGAAAAATCACCACACTATTTTGCACATGGATCAACCTGCGCCATCTACTTCGTCAACTGCTGATCAAATAGGTGATACGCCGCCGAAATTTTCAGGTACTTCATATGCACAAAGTACTGTAGTATTGGGTACTGATGTCGTAAGAGTTCGCGATAACACCGGCTCTTAACAGCGTGTGCGTGTGTTAATGGACAATGGGTCCCAAATATCAGCGATTACGTCAGATTGTTTATTATGTCTTGGCTTACCGCGTCGTAAATGTCTCTCCGAGATAGTCGGCTTGGCGCAAAACCGTGTAAACCAAATAAAAGGCATTTCTAAATGCACATTTATACCACACTATGCATTAGAACCAGTCTTTACTTGTAATTACTTGATAGTTTTATCAAACATAACACATCTCATGCCGACCACGCGTTTACCACCAGAAGTACGTGAGCAATATCACGACTTTTTGTTCGCCGATCCCTACTTCGACACACCCGGTAATATTGATATGTTGTTGGGCGGAGATGTCTTTCCACATACTGTACGTTCAAAGGCGGAGACCATACATATGAAAAGTCTACCCTCCGCACTTGACACCTACCTAGGATGGATATTAGTAGCTACAGTCTCGCTCAGCCATTGACGTCACTTGCCGTGACTCTTAGCCCATCTGTTGATAGTTTGTTGCGTCAATTCTGGACAATAGAAGAACCGTCTGTCCCGCTAATTCCTACAACAGAAGATGAACTCTGTAATCACTGGTTTACACATACTACCACACGTGATGTATCGGATCGCTTTTGTGTGGCGCTACCGTTCAAAGACGAGATTTCTGTGGGGTGTAATAAAAATACCGCTGACATGAACGCACCTACGCTCAACCACGGGCTCGGCGAATCTCGTAATTTAGCTCTCAAAAGATTATATAATCTCGAACAACGTCTTTCTAAAAATGCAGATTTATACGATGCGTACCGCAAATTTATGAATGAATATTTGTCGCTCGGTCACATGAAACTCGCTACGCGACCTGGCAAATATTTTATCCCACATCACGCAGTGATAAAACAAGACGGAGATTTATCCAAAATCCGTGTGGTCTTTGATGGTAGTGCGCCATTGTCATCTGGTTTGTCATTAAATGACGTGTTATGTGTTGGTCCAAAACTGCAGACTGATATAAGTAATTTGTTACTAATGTGCCGTACACGTAAATTTATGTTTACCGCTGATCTAGTTAAAATGTTCCGTCAAATTCAAATACGTGAAGAGGACTGCGTATACCAACATATCTTATGGCGACAATTTCCCGATTACGAAGTCCAAGAATTTGAGTTGCTTACCATTACATACGGGCTCACTTCATCTCCATATTTGTCGATACGTTGTCTACACGAGTTAGACATGCGCGAAGGACATAAGTTTCCCGTTGCAAAAGGTTCTTTGATCCATAATACATGCGTGGATGACATTATTATTGGTAGAGACACTGAAGAGGAGTTACTTGTTGCTCAAGACCACATCATTAGACTTTTATCTACCGCAGGTTGTACGCTAAAAAAGTGGTGTAGTAATAGTGAGAAGCTAATAAATCGTGTACCACCTGATGACCGTGCTCAGCGTCCATCATTTGACCCGAAAGATGAGTCAACTGTCAAAGTTCTAGGTTTACACTGGAACACCCAAAGTGACACATTTGGCTACCATACAAATATTAAAGAAACGCCATTAACAAAACGCGGCGTTTTGTCTACTATAGCCAAATTGTTTGATCCTATCGGCGCTTTGGGTCCCACTATTTTATGGGCTAAAGGTTTTATTCAGGTCTTATGGCAAGACCAATTTGATTGGGATACGTCATTGTCTCCTCACTTACGTACTCAGTGGGAACAATTCGCTACTGAATTGCCGTCACTTTGTAATATTTCGTTAAATCGACATTATTAATTGTAATGATATACAGCTGGTAGGTTTTTGTGATGCTTCACAGTTTGGTTATGCGGCTACGGTTTATTTACGCGTCACCTATCCTTCGGGACAAATAAGCAATTATTTTATTACGTGTAAAACCAAAGTTGCGCCATTGAAATCTAGTAAACAAGACGTGTCATTAACAATACCGAGACTCGAATTGTGTGCCGCACTTTTACTGGCTCAACTGTTAGCTAGAGTTAGTCCATTTTATCACCAAGCGTTACCATATCACAGATTCGGGCATGGATGGACTCATCGATAGTTTTATCATGGATCACCACTGATCAAAAATACTTTAAAATATTTGTGACTAATAGATTAGCAAAAATTCATCAATTAATACCGAATTGCAGCTGGTCACATATTTGTACAGACGAGAATCCAGCTGATCCTTCGTCTCGCGGCCTACTGCCAAATGCAATGATACAGTGTAATATTCATTGGAACGGTCCATCATTTTTACATTACCTGAAGGTGAATGGCCGCACTCGAAATTTACGCCTTTGAGCATTGCCAATTTGCTTGACGTAAAACCTGTAAAATCCGTTTCACTTATTGTTCGCGGCACACTGTCTGACGATTATTTATTATTGCGCTTCTCATCATTACCAAAACTACAGCGTTCAATTTCATATAGTCTTCGTTTTGTTAATGTAGTTATACTTAAACGAAAATGTAATATGGGCCCAATTACGTTGATTGAGCAAACTCGTGCGATTCATGTTGCTGTTCGCCTAACGCAAAAAACCTATTTCTCCGGTTTGTTAAAATTATTGTCAAAACCAGATGTAATAATCAAACCGCCCTCCATAGCTCAAGTCGCTCCGTTTTTAGACGCAGATGAATTAATACGCGTTAATGGACGACTAAGGTACTCTTCGCTACCTATGAACGCTAAACATCCATTGCTATTACCAAAATCGTCACATTTAACCACCTTAATAATTAATTATTACCATTCTGCCTTTTTACACGCTGGTCCAAAATTTATTGTTTCTGCATTAAGACAGCGATTTTGGATCCTTTCCGCACGTAATGCAATACGTCAGTGCATATTTAAATGCATAACTTGTACTCGGTATAAATCTAGCCATCCTAAACCGTATATGGGTGAGTTGCCCACGCCACGCGTACAATTTCAGCGTGTTTTTATGCAGGTTGGTATGGATTATGGTGGACCATATATGGTAAAAGAGTGTAGGCGAAGAAATGCTCGCACAACAAAGGTGTACATAGCTTTATTTGTTTGTATGGCAGTAAAAGCCATACATATTGAAATAGTGTCATACTTATCTTCCGAAGCGTTTTTAGCAGCATTGGACCGGTTCGTTGCGCGACGCGGTCTAATGAATGACTTTTACTCGGACTGTGGTACAAATTATACAGGGGCAGCCCGTCAAATGAAATCATTATTTGATGATACTGCAGTACGACAACAATTAACAGAACGTGTTCCGTGCAATTGGCACTTTAATGCACCTGCTGCACCTCACATGGGAGGTTTATGGGAAGTTGCTATTAAAAGCATTAAATTCCATCTCAAACGAGTAATTGGTATGCAAATTCTTACGGTTGAAGAATTCAACACGCTTACAGTACGCATTGAGGGTATATTAGTAGTATATAGAAAGCGGGAACTGGCACACAAAGGTGCCGCGGTCATTGATTTGTTGTGCTAGGTCGTTTGTATACACGTGTATATAGGATGGTACAGATCGCACGTGTATGAACCGGTGGCTGTGTAGGGTGCTATTAATTATTATGTCATCAACGTTTAAACTTTTGAAGGATATCTTGTCTATATCAGAATGTATCTCATAAGTGGATATTCAATTAAATATATCTAAATTTAAAGTGGAATAATAATTTTACACTATTTTATTTATTTTTGTCGTGGTAAAATGTTTTTATAGTTTACTATTTAATTTAATCGGTGTATGCGTACACTATAAAATCTGATGGTAATGAAAAAAAGATATGCGAGGTGAAAAGACTGAAGGGAGTGTCAATGGGTGTCGTTGCGCGTACAATTGAAATAAAATACTATTTAAAGTGTTTGAAGGAGCAATTATCAATTAATCGTAAAATGTCAACCATTAGATCGAAAAATCATATTCTACAAACGATAGAAATGGAAAAAGTTGCTCTGACTAGTAAATATGACAAATGTGCACTAGTCGGTGGTGATGAAAAATATCCGAATGTATATACAAAAGCTTGGGGACATTATTCTTTGAAAAAAAAGTGAACAATGAATGAACAAAATTTTTTTTTTTTGTTTAATATAATAAATTAATTTAAATTGTGATTTTATATATATTTAATTAAATTGTTACTTTTATAGATCAATATAATATATTTATCTGTGTGTAAAAAAACAATTATTTTACTAAACAAATAAACTGTAATTTATTTTAGTTAATATGTATACATATATGTTATTATTTCATAATTATTTTTTGTATTTATAGAAAAAAAAAAAATACAATATATTTTCCCGGCTGTTCTAGTCGTTTATAATAAAATAAATATTGTTACATTAATTTAAAATAATTTCCTTAAATTATTATAGACTACATAATTAAAAAAAAAAAAGATAACAATATTTAATGAATTTGTAGAGAAAAAGTATTTATGATCTTCGAACGTCTCCACTAAATGGATTGTATTGTAATATACGATCGTGAATTATCAAACAGTATGCAGTAGTGGACGGTGGAAATTTTTCAGATGATTCAAAATCGATTCTCAAGTCTATGGTTGAGGTTTTCAAATCGTCTTTTTGGCGTGTACAATCAATGCAAAAAAGAGGACCATATTTTAAAAATTCTTCTTTATTGAATAACGGTTTAGATTTTTTTCTCTCATAATAATTTTGTTGAAAATTTATATAGTTTTGATAGAACAAAGTTATTAATTTTTTATCGAAATTTTCATTAAAGTTTTCATAGGGATACTCGAATGAATTTAAATGCACCTTTAGATTTACTAGAGAGCATGAGTCAAATTTTTGTGTACGATCTCCTGATTCACTAGTTTCAGCCGTGTGAAAAGCTATTATTATATAACGGGGTCTATCTATGTTAGAGGTTGATTTAACCATCCAACTTGTTCTCTCTGTATTGGGCAACTCTGGATAAACAGACAAGTCCCAATTTCTAAACGCGCAATAAATATCTTTAAAGTTTTCAACAATTTTTAACAGTTCTAATTTTTCGCGGTCATTAACTCGCACAACTGGTAATTTCTATACAACTTTCGTTAAAGTAACACTAGATTTTAAAAGTTCTTTTGCCTCGTCATTGGACCATGTAATACCACTACTAATTTNTTTGTTGAAAATTTATATAGTTTTGATAGAACAAAGTTATTAATTTTTTATCGAAATTTTCATTAAAGTTTTCATAGGGATACTCGAATGAATTTAAATGCACCTTTAGATTTACTAGAGAGCATGAGTCAAATTTTTGTGTACGATCTCCTGATTCACTAGTTTCAGCCGTGTGAAAAGCTATTATTATATAACGGGGTCTATCTATGTTAGAGGTTGATTTAACCATCCGACTTGTTCTCTCTGTATTGGGCAACTCTGGATAAACAGACAAGTCCCAATTTCTAAACGCGCAATAAATATCTTTAAAGTTTTCAACAATTTTTAACAGTTTANTACTTTTTGAACTTCTACTCCGTTTATTTCATAAGATATTGTATCAAATAAGAAAGCTAATCCATTGTTTGCAATAGCTATTTGACCTNCTAATCCATTGTTTGCAATAGCTATTTTACCTACAGTCCCTGATTTTACTTTTACTTCACCTTCAATGTATATAAAACTTTCACGAAACAGAGTGTATGCATCGGTATTTTGTACGGCTATTCGTATTTGATCACCGTTTGAGAGCGCTGTAGTTGAAAATGGTAAATAGGAACGATAATGTAAATCCTCTATAGGCGATTCGTCTGTATATTTTTCCAATACATTCAAATAAGAACTATCCATTTTTTTTTTTTATAATACACCTAATGATTTCAGAAATGACAAATTGTTTTTGGTTAACTTTATTCTTTTATTATTTTCTGAACACTTTCCCGGAGAATGGTTATTTTGAATACACCGAGTATTTTTTAATTTATAAAAATTACGAAGATTTCTATTTAATAAACTATTTTTATTATTACTATACGTTTTTACGTTACCACTACTAACTGTTTGTTTACAATTTCNGTTACCAATACTAACTGTTTGTTTAAAATTTTTAAATTTGAGACCCATCAACTCTCACGTTTCATATGTAAACGTACCGATAATGGTTCACCTCTTAAGTCGATTAAATTTCCGTTTTGATCTTTCAATTATACTTGCACTTGGCTTATAGATGTCGTGTTAAGAGGATAATAATCTGGGTTTGATAATATAACTTCGGATACGTGAAATCCTACTGGAACGTTCATGAAAAATTCGTGTATAACATGACTTGGCGCACCGTTATCAAATGAATCAGATACTAAATTACAATGAACTTTTATACAATTTACATTCATTATATTAACTGGATTTTCTGATATGTGTTTAACGTTAGCTGGATAAATTTTTTTTTCGAATCCCAATAGTGTGGCAATACTACCGGGTATAGAAAAGTCAATGTCCCTATTACATAACATTTCACATTTTAATGTTATTTGATTGGTTTTAAGTTGGAATACTATATTAAGTTTTGACATAAAATCCATTAAAAAAGTTTCTAAATCCAACAACTCATATGATCCCGTTGTAATAATAATTTCATAAATACTACCATCTTCTTTAGCAACACTTATCTTATTTCTATTTTCAGTTATATTAGGAATTGTATTGTTTGTTTGTAAACTTAAAAGACTTATTTTAGTATTTTTTTCGGTTTGCAGAGGTGGAAAAAAGGCACATTCCAACTCTGATGAATTACCATTCACTGAAATCGATGTCATGGTGATAAGTTTGATAGAAATCTCAAACAGAGTTGGCCACAATTCGTTGAATCGTATTTCTGATAATTATTGTAATTATATGTTATATTACATCCACTTAGATATTTTTGTACTTCAGTAAGGGGTTTTAAGTTTCCAAAACTGTCATAATATTTTACGTCTCTATTAACTTTTCTAAAACATACCCAATGCGTGCCAAAGTTATTGACGCTATCCAAATTATAACCATAGACTCTATCCGCTTACACCGTTTTGGTAAATTATCTCTACAGTAGCAGCCTCTGAACTGAGGGATTTTCAACAATTTTGCATATTTTATTATTTCATAATCATACATTGCTTGTTTAGGTAACTCTATTTTTTGAGAGGTTTTTTTTTTTTACACTGTGAATACTCTCTCCTTTATAAGGTTTTAAAAACATTCCCTTTCCTTTATGATAAGGCTTCAAATGCATTCCTTTTCCCGAAGACGAATTTTTGCTGTTGTTTTTTAATTCATGCGCTGTCTTAATTATATTTGAAATACCCCCGGCCAATCCACCTAATGCGCTCAATGCAGAGAACAAAGTAATTAAAGGTAAAACACCACCGTATTTAGGCGATGGAATGATTCTGGACAACGATTGTCGTTTCCTTTTTATACTTTTATTTGATTTATTTTTAGAGGCCGTAAAATTTTTTTATCATTTTTCAACGTTTTATTTTTTAAATTATTCAAACCCATACCAAGTTTACGCTTCGCTTTCATACCTGCAGTGACAGCCAGTGCAGCTGCTTTTTCTTTTAACCCTGTCTCTTTTGAAACAAAAATATCCCAAGCTTGCTTTTCTAGAATTGCGTCAGCAGTGCATCGATCTAATTTTTCGTTACTTTGGTCATAAGCTATATCATGCGTTTTACAAGCTCTGTCTAAGCAATTTATNGTTTTACAAGCTCTGTCTAAGCTATTTATACCTACGTCACCACGCAACAAACGTTTTTTCAACTTTGTTCCTGGCCCACAAAATCTATAAAATTAATCAATTAATTTAAGTAATTTGTGTATATTTTAAAATTATTACTGATAGTCGCCTGGTAAATGTAATTCCACAGGAGTTTTATTTATAAGGTAGTTCAATAACCCACCGCCTTTATTGTTCCTCAANTTCAATAACCCACCACCTTTATTGTTCCTCAACATTCGAGTAGGTTTCATCGTGTGTGATATTTATTTATCACACATCAACATTTATATGTAAATTAATAGAATGCGTTTTTTCGAGCATAAAAACAAGCTTGTAGTTCAGAAAGTTGATACACCAGATGAACAAAAGTTTAAACGACATGGATCTTTATTTCCTAATACTATAAGAGGTTTAATTGTAGGTCCTTCGGGCTGTGGTAAAACTAACGTTATCTTTGCTCTGTTAACAGATATTAACGGTGTGAGATTCGAAAACGTTTATATTTACAGTAAAACATTACAACAACCAAAGTATATAACATTAAAGAATATTCTAGGCGGGATAAACGGTATAAAACTTTTTACGTATCACGAAAACGATACTGTTATATCCCCTGAAAAAGCACTTGGCAACTCAATTTTTATTTTCGATGACGTGATATGTGAAAATCAGAATGTTATCGAATCGTATTATTCACGCGGTAGACACAACAACATAGATTGTTTTTACCTTGCACAATCCTATTCTAGAATACCAAAGCACCTTTTAAGGGATAATAGCAATTATATATTATTATTTAAACAAGATGAACTTAATCTTAAACATGTATTTCAAGACCATTGCTCTGAAGATATGAGTTTTAAAGATTTTAAAACGTTTTGCATGACCGGTTGGAACCGTGAAAAATTTGGATTTGTGGTTATTAGTAAAGATGATCGTAGAGACGATGGACGTTACCGTTTTGGGTTCCATTGCTTTGTTACTATATAAGACGAAAATTTGTGTAGTCGAGTAGTCGGCAATTATGCAAAACGAGAAATTGTTGCTAACCAACTTAATACAAGCAAAAGAGAACATTAAACGTAAATTTAACGATTTAAAACAAGGACGATTAAATAATGAATTTTTTAATGCAGACACATTAAAGCCAATTATATCCCCTCTAGAACGTATAGCGAGTCTTAACGAAAAAGATAATTATATTAGAGAAAATAATGAAAAAAATGAAATAATTAAACAAGAAAATGTTGTTAATGAGGTCGATGAATTCGACAACAACAACACATCCTCTGTAAAGCAAGAGGATGATTTCTTAATAAAACTAAATCGATACATAGGTGAGAATAAAAAACAATGGATTAACTCGGAGCAATTAGATAAATTGTATGGTCCAATACTGGGAGACAGAGGAGAAATAATATCATATGGAAAATCAAGAGATGTAATTTTTGATTGGCAAAATGGATCGCTCTTTATAATATAACAATCCTTATCCACTTACACGTGGTTTAATTCGACTTATATTTAACAAACATCCGGTAGATTACAAAAATGAGGACTTGGAAATTTACAAACTAATTCTTATAACAACATCATCTCACTTGAAAGCTGATAAAAATCATATAAAAAAAGGTGGTAAAAAATATACCGATATAGTAGGTAAATTGTTTACTTCTGGAGGTGAGCTTTCTAAAACACTTTTACAAAACTATAAAGAAACGTATATTTTTTGGGATGAGCCAAACGAACTAGTGTCAAGGTTGAAGCTACCCCTGTCTTCAAAAAACGCTGGTAACTCTGGTTTAGACAATGAAATAATATCAATTTTTGAAGAACTATTAGAATCCGGATATATTAAACGATTGCCTAAATATGTCTACATTTGATATAGCGTTTGAATTACACAAACCGGCTAGAAAAAAAATTCCCTAGAAGAAGAGTCAACGTTAACGGTAAAAACGATCTTTGGGAAGCTGATTTAATAGAAGTTATTCCTATCGCAAAATTGAATAAGGATTATAAGTATATACTTTGCGTGATCGATTGTTTTACTAAATATGCTTGGCAGTCCCAATAAAAAATAAATCTGGAAAAACCGTTGCCGAAGCTATAGCTAAAATATTTAAAATACGTAAACCACGGCTTTTGCACACTGACGGAGGAAAAGAATTTTTTAATTCACATTTTAACGAGCTTGTAAAAAAATATAAAATCAACCATTACTCAACCTATAGTACAATTAAAGCATCCATTATAGAACGTTTTAATAGAACATTAAAAACAATCATGTATCGTGAATTCACCGCTAGAGGTTCTCGAAAATGGATTAATATATTAGACTTGTTGATGGAAAAATATAATAACAGTAAACATCGTACGATTGGAATGACACCAATACAAGCTGATAAGAATCCGTTATCGGTGAAATTTAATCATAGAAAAGTTTTAAAATCTAAAGCTAAATTCAGAATAGGTCAAAAAGTGCGTATATCTATTTATAAAACTTTGTTTATTAAAGGTTATATAGCTAATTGGTCGAGTGAAATATTCACTATTGCAAAAGTAAACAACACCTTGCCGGTGACTTATATGTTAGAAGATTACACTGGTGCGCCTATAAAAGGTTGTTTTTATGAGCATGAAATACAACTGACTAAATATCCAGACGATTTTCTCATAGAGAGAATTATTAAAAGAAAAAACTCTAAAGTATTGGTGAAATGGTTGGGTTATGACACTTCTCACAACTCTTGGATATCTGTGAATGATATAAAAAGTGATGAAAATTAAATTTTATCAGTTTATTGAAGTGGTATTGAACCATGAACATATTCGGCGCTTCGATAGAGAGCAAACGAAACAAACAACTCATTCAGCTTCAAAATTCCAATGATACTATTACAAAAGACATTTTATTGCTTCAATCGAGATTTAACAATATTGAAAGTAAAACAAAATTATTGACAGATGATGTATTAAAAATTCAAAATTCCAATGAAAATATTACAAAAGATATATTATTGTTTCATTCGAATTTTAAAAATAATGAAAGTAAAACAAAATTATTATCAGATGATGTATACCTAATAAAAACATTAATTGCAAATATAGACGCAAAAATAGAGTCCATAGAAAAAAATACAAAAATATTAACTAGTGAAATGCAAGAAGTGAATTTTAAATTAAACAATCATGCTAATGAGATATA
>NW_026099572.1:86249306-86253652 GCF_025091365.1 Daktulosphaira vitifoliae
CGTCGCAAAAATGTGGTCGACACTGGTTTTGAGGGTAGAGACCCGTGGGCCGTTTATTAAATGAGCGACAACAGATTATGTTAACAAAAATAAAACAAACCGAAAAGATAAACACAGTAATAATAATCTTCGCATAATATCGCGGCACTTTCGCTGGCGTCGACGACGCGATGTTCGGCGTAATCCTTGGACGGCAAAATGGTTAGCAGCGTTGTAGGCGACGGTGCGCGGGTGCGGTTCGGCTGTCGACGTTGTCGCTTTCACAACGGGAGGAAGACTCTCGCACCATTTGCGGCGGGTCGTCGTCGGCCGTGCGGCATTTGCTGGACTTTGCACCGTAGCGTATAACACGCGGTGTTGGTCAGTCAAATACTCATAGTAGGGCGACGGCTGATAAAGGTGACACGAGTCGCGGGGCATCGTGTATAACGAAGCGACGCGGGCCGTGTCAAGTATTGGTGAAATGGTTGGGTTATGACACTTCTCACAACTCTTGGATATCTGTGAACGATATAAAAAGTGATGAAAATTAAATTTTATCAGTTTATTGAAATGGTATTGAACCATGAACATATTCGGCGCTTCGATAGAGAGCAAACGAAACAAACAACTCATTCAGCTTCAAAATTCCAATGATACTATTACAAGAGACATTTTATTGCTTCAATCGAGATTTAACAATATTGAAAGTAAAACAAAATTATTGACAGATGATATATTAAAAATTCAAAATTCCAATGAAAATATTACAAAAGATATATTATTGTTTCATTCGAATTTTAAAAATACTGAAAGTAGAAAAAAATTATTATCAGATGATGTATACCAAATAAAAACATTAATTGCAAATATAGACGCAAAAATAGAGTCCATAGAAAAAATTACAAAAATATTGACTAATGAAATGCAAGAAGTGAATTTTAAATTAAACAATCATGCTAATGAGATATATAATATCAACTTAAAGAATAAAACATTAATAAATAAGTCTTTCGAACCTAATAAAAGGGAATATAACAGTAACGTGCCAAACACGAATGTGAATACACCTAAAATTCCGAAAAAGAATTAAAAACATGACTTCAGCAATTTTCGACGTACACTGCGTGCTTGACTCATACAATAATTATCACATAAAATAATATATATATAGATGTATATAGATACATGATATAGATGTATTTAGCGAACATACTTGAATATTTAAAAGTTCTTTTGTTCAAAACGATAAATCACACGCTGTAAATAAATGGTTGGAACGACACGACCACCGAATATCTATTTGTTATGGTTATATAAATATAGAAGAAATCTACCCGCTATTAAATTCGATGAAATATCTAGACGCAGTGCACATTATAATTGCAGTGGCTGAATCATTAGGGCATGATGTCAAAGATATCATAATTAATAGGTCATCAATTAAACGACACCGTGAAGAAATATGTTGGAATTTATTTACAGAAATTCGCGACAAATTTTCTGTGACTAAACTCAATGCCTTAGTTTTACATTGAGACGGCAAATTATTACCTGATTTATGTAGTAAACAAATAGTTGATAGACTACCTATAATTATTTCAAATAATGGAAATGTCCAACTATTAGTAGTACCAAAGATGTTAAACGGAACTTCTAAATTACAGGCTAAGGCTATATATCAAACGTTGGTCGATTGGGTTTAACAAACCACGTAAAAGCTATGTGTTTTGATACTACAGCTCAGGTACGTAGCCAGAAAATGTTTATTGGAGGGGCCAACAGTTTTGGGCCCTTGTATCATTTTCCATAATTTGTTTCCCATAAAAAGCTTGTGGGGGGCTCCCTCCACTCCTCCTTAGATAGTACCCCTCTATGAATCTTACAAGTTCAAAATTTTGCCATTGGTTTATTATTACAGTATTATAAAAACCCAGCACACGGGGGTCGCGGCACAGTGGTGACGTAGCATAGTTGAATCAAGTATAATGATATCTGTCAGTGATTAAAATCACTATAAAAAAAAAACGCTTCGATGCAAATCTTTAGATAGTGTATAATTAAAAAAAATTGGTGTTTCATTCCAAAAGCTACTTGATCTGCTGGTTCCTCTTTAATATCCTGATTAAGATAAAGTATGTCGAATGAAAAAGGAATTATTAAAAAATAGTATTTCCCATAAAAAAATTATATTGATCAATACACTTTTCAATAAGTTATAGCATTATAAAGTTAAAAATGTAAAAAATAAAATTGAGAATTTTCACATAATAATAGCATTTGGTAGCCATTTTCACCGTGAAGACAAGTCCAGTGGTCAAATTTTTTTTTTTCAAATTAAAGTATATTACATTAGCTTTAATTTAAGATATATATATATAAGTGTCAGACCTTCCGGAATATTTTCAAATGTTATGTTGAAAAAGTTAGTTTTTGTGAAAAAGTTGTCATTTTAAATCCCCCCTGTGAGCAAATAAAGGGTCAGATTTACAAAAAAAATATATCAAATGATAGGTAAAGACATCAAGTATCTATATAAAAAAAAATTATATTGATATGTTTATTTTTGAAAAAGTTACGGCACATTGTAGTAAAAAAATTTGAAAAAATTTCGAAAATTAGCGATTTTTAAATTTGTAATTTTTTTAGAGGTTTCCCCCATTTACGGGGAACGGTGGAATTTTTTTCAATTTTTAAGGGTAATGTCTTCGACTAGATACGATTTGTGTTTTTTTGACGTATCATTGATAGAAATCGGTTCGGTGAGAGCTGAAAAAAAGTGGTAACAGACACAAAAAAAACACATCTTAGTAAAACTAATACCTTCTGAACTTCGCATCGAAGATTACAATGTAAAATTTATTTTATTTTAAATTAAAAACAATTACTGCCTTTTTTTAATCATATTTTTATTACTATTATTTAGAACACGCAAATAACAAATTAACAAAAACAAATAAATTATCTATTGTAACTACTAAATTGTTGTGCGGGCCCACGTGGTAAAAGGAATTAAACGTAATAAGAAAACGAAAACACTCACTTTTAAATAAAAATTTAGAATATATAATTTGGTTGACACAGTTAATAATACAATTGATGTGTGTTTATGGGGGCGCCTCACTTGCGCCTCCTCCGGCGCCTCACTTATAATCTCCCCGGCGCCTCACTTATAATCTCCTCCGGCGCCTCACTTATCAAAATTATTAGCGCCCCCCTTATCAAAATAAAAATTCAATTTGATAACAAATAATAGCGCCTCACAACCTCCCACTTCAAAGATGATTGTATTCTTCCCCCACTCCTGTTATTTAATATTGGTATAAAACACAATCGCTCGTGAAAATCAATCGTATTGTATCTTCGTTTTCTTACTCGTGTGTGTAATCAGTGAAGTATAACAGCGTGATATTCAAGATGAGCATGATGAAAATGACAACTGGAGGAAAAGATATAAGAATGAGTATTCGGAATCAACCTCAACCTGAGTTTTCTATACTAGCAACGTCGGTCTTCAATTTGAGTTTCGTCGAGCTAAAATTTCTACACATCGGTTGCACGTGGATAAACGACCGATACTCTCCCGTAATGATAATATTATCTCCAAGTATGTATTTATGGATGGATGTCGATAAATTTATTAATTTTTTACAATTAATCGATGAAGTTATTTCATTTATGGATGAATCGTGTAAATCAAAAATTTATTTGAATTCCGTTTTTAACATTGTAAAATCGAAATGTTTCTCGAAAAGTTATCTATCAATATTGGGTAAAGGTAGCGAAGAAGAAAAAATGGGGCGTATATCATTGACTGAAGAAAATCTATACGCGTTGAAAGAAATGAAGTCATGTCTCCTGGAAGTAACCAAAGAGAAATATGAAACATGTAACTTATTGTACATGCAAAGTAAAGAAGTTTACGAAAAAGTAAAGGATTTGGTTATAAACAAGTTTTTAGTATTACCCGAAAATTTAATGTATTCCATCGTGAAAAGTATGGATATATCGTTATTGCCAAAGACATCAACAGCACTGTACAAAGAAATAGTTACCTTCGATTATAAATGTATCATTAAACGTATATGGGAACAATTCATTGAGGATTTCAAACATCAAACCAATCAGGATGTTAAGCAGATGACAAATGAAAATATAAGGTAGATATTTTACTAAATTGTTTATGCTAAAAATACTAAATAAAATTAAAATTTTTAGTAAAAACGATAACCAACAAGATCATTTGGAAAATCACAACGAAAATGTACAAGATGTTAATGTTCACCGAATAAATAATGATTTATCTAATCCATTTAACGATCAAATTCAAATATGGGAAAATTGTAACGATTTATTTGGTTAACAAA
>NW_026099572.1:86255800-86258735 GCF_025091365.1 Daktulosphaira vitifoliae
AAAAAAATTTAAATGCTGCTAGATAAGACAAAATGCTGAAATAATATTTTAAATGCATGTATATATAATACGCAAGTTGGTTATTTTATGATTTAAACAGTTAGCATTTAAATAACACATAATCAGCAAATTTTAAGACAAAAATATAACGAAGTAAATTTAAAAACTGATATATATCTCACAGTACCCATTCCAGCAATTGTTTTTAAAACGTCAACCAATTTTAAACCGATCGCAGTGTCAAAAGAAATGCTAATTCATCATTTTGAAATTCTACTGTAAGATTGTATAAGAGTATGTGTGATCACAGTCATTCGATCAAAAGCGTATAAGCAACATGTCATCACAAAGTATTAACAACGAAGAATTTTTACAAATTCTAAATAATATGAAAAGTGAACCGTTGTCTCCACTACTTGGCGAAGAAGAATTCGCAGATATAATAAACGAGATGAAAATTGAACCGCTTTCCCAAACAATGGTAAGTAATTTAAAAATAATTTTATTTATGCGATTATAATAAAATATATATATTTTCGCAGTCTCAAGAATTATTACCAGATTTTTGGAATATGGATGATTATTATTTAAATATAGTTAATGAAATAGAAAATCCTGCATCATATTCGATGATCGATGCGGCCCAACATCAAACTTGGTTAAATGAAACGGTATGTGTTTAATATTTTATATATATTTAAAAAATTTTCATGTTTTTATTATAATAATAGAATCAGTTAAATAATGAATCAGTTAATGGAAATTGTCTTCATCTCGGAACACCTCCATGGTTGAATTTTGATACGGAAGAAGATTTATTGGACCTAATAACACAGGGAACGTGGGTTGATGATGTAAAGACATCAGATTACCAAGAAATGATAAGTAAGTAAAAAAAAATTATAAATCTGTTTTAAATAGTAATAAAATTATTATCGTATTTCAGAAGACGTTAGGAGTTGAAATAATGAATTTGACGACGAAGAATGTGCTCGAGAGACAGATGAATTATCACTAGCTGTATTCAAAGAATATGAACAAAAACATTGGAAAAAAAAAAAGTTAAATAACTATTTCAATAACAATAGTAATAAATAAATTTATAAATATATTAATAATGTATAATATTGTAAATAAATTTAAATTTAATCATTAAATGTAAAACATAAATAACTAAAAATTATAACTAATTATGTACAATAGTAATTGTTTTAAATTAAAAAAAATATTATACTTATATTAATTTTTTATTTCATAAATTAAACCACCTTGTGTACTTCGCTAGTCATAGCGTTATACTCGAAAATCTTATTATGTAGTATAAGACAATATGCTGACGTATCTTTTGGTATAGGAATCTTGGTTTCGAATTCAATTCGAACGTCTACATGTGCACTTTTAATTTTTTCATTCTGTTTCGAACAATCGATGACAACCATAGGTGCAATGTCTTTGAATTCATCTTTAGTCAAAATAGGATCACCATTATCGATATTATAGATNAGTCAAAATAGGATCACCATTATCGATATTGTAGAAAGTATCTTGAAACGATGAATACATTTGATACAACGCTGAATATTTATCATTATCAAAATCGATGTTTAAACTGTCATATGGATAAGACTCTGAATTTAAAAAAACTTTGAGCGATGATAGAGAACAATGATCAAATCAACTCATGTCTGCAGATATAATGTTANACAATGATCGAATCGACTCATGTCTGCAGATATAATGTTTTTACGTTTAGTTTGAAACGCTATAATCACATATCTAGGTTTTTCAGTGTGCGTTGACGTTTTAACGGCCCACGAATGATTTGTTGTTTGTGGTAAATATGGATGTTCAAATAATTCCCAGCTTCTAAAAGCAATGTAAAGTGGTTGACGAGAATCTAATGTCTTCAAAAGTTGCAATCTAACACCATCCTCGACGTTTATATGCGGCATTCTCCACATAATTTTCGCGATTTTTATTTTACCATTGCCTCGTTCACATTTTAACGCGTTAATATCCACGCTAGATCTATGCAATATAAGTTCTTGACGAGAATTTATTATAATTTTGCGATGATCTTCCGCAAACCCCATGATTAATTTAAGGGGTATACAAACTTCAAAGTTTGTCTTACTCTCACCGCTCTCATTCCATCCAGCGTTTTGATATCGGTAAAGGTTAGCCGTTTGAAAAGACGCATAACCTTTCATACATGTCGTTATACCAGGATTTCTTATTTTATCGAGTTCGACCGAGTTTAATTCGTAACGAATTTCATCAAACAGAAACATAATACCGTTGTTAATTATTTTAACAAATGACGCACCTTCACCCACCGATTCCATATTTTTTTCTACTTCACCTTCGATGTGTAGTAACGATTCGCTGGGTAGAGTGTACAAATCTTGATGTTGTATCGCAATTCGTATTTCATCGTTATTCGACAGCGCATTACTAGAAAACGGTTGATACGAATGATATTCAAATTTTGTTATACTTTCTTCGAAGTATGGTTTTTCGTGTATGTTCAGAATGTCTTCCATAATGGTTTGCAAGCGTGTAACCAAGATTTAAGAGAGTATTCAAGCTATCCTTTGTTAACACTGGAAATTTTGAAACACAACTGTTGTCAATGTCGTCAAAACGTTTTCTTTTAACGTTATATCGTACTCCCATAACGGATATGAACACGAACTGTTACACTCTCACCTCTGAAATCGACAAGTTCTCCGTTTTGATCTTTAATTTCAATTTTTACGTTATCTACTTGATTAGTCATTACAGGGTAATAAATCAGATTGTTAGGTGATTCTACAATCTTATAGCCGGGCGACACCAAAGGATAAAACTCATAAATTGAACACGTCTCGCGTCCGTTAACAAATGCACCATGTACGATATCACACTCTATTCTTATACATGATAATGGATTGAT
>NW_026099572.1:86258835-86273408 GCF_025091365.1 Daktulosphaira vitifoliae
CATAATAGTTCATGTTATTTTAATTATCAATTTAAACCAAATTTACTTATTGTACCATTTTGTTGTATAGATTGTAAATATGTACATACTCCAATATCGATAAAATATTTTCTCATATTTAAAGAGGTGTCAAAATGTAATTTCAAANTTTCTCATATTTAAAGAGGTGTCAAAATGTAATTTCAAAATTCATCATTGGTAGTTAACTATCATTAATAAAACAAGTAATATCGGTGCTTTTTTTTAACATAAGTAAAATCAAACATGATATAAACGAAAGTTCAAAATTGATAGAAGAGGAAGTAGTAATTTTTGGTGGAAGGCTCCTAATTTATAGAGGGATATTTTTGATATACCGTTAGTTAGAGCTTTGGAATTAATTAAAAATCGAGAAGATCGGAATTTTTTAACATCATAGAGACAACATGGACACCCGGGAAGTATGCTTGGATATTATTTAACTAATAATTATAAACAAAAAAATTTAATGAACGAATAAGAATATATATCGAAAACAAGATAATGTATGATAATTTTTTTAGTTTTTAATGGGTTTTACATAATAGATTAAAAAAAAAATTTTCTAACCGAACATCATTAAGATAGGAAGACAAATAAAAAGGGTCTCTATTCATGTATTGAATTACGAGACCAATCATTTTTTTTTTTAATAAAGTGTAAATATTATTATTTTTTTGTAATAAAATAATTTGTAATAAGTTTATAATAAAAATTGATCACTTGTGGCTAATTAATTAAGTAAAATTAAAACTATATTAAAAATATTATTAATTTTAAAAAAAACTAAAAAATATTAAAAATATTAAACTCAAAAGCCACAAAAAAAAAAAAAATTTCATCCCACTCACATCCATTTTCATGAACATATTTTAGGCAGTCTAAATGACCATTTGCAGCAGCGGCGCTCTTTGTTCCTACATCCCATTTATATCCATTTTTATGAGCAAATATCAAACAGTCAATACAACCACTTGCAGCAGCTTCCCTTGTTGTGCCTTCATCACATTCACAACCATTTTCAATAGCATATTTCAAGCAGTCTAAACGTCCATTTGCAGCAGCCCCTCTCGTCGTACCAACTATCCAATTATATCCATGTTCATATGCATATTTTAAGCAATCTAAATTACCATGCGCGGCAGCTGTATTTAATGTTGCTTCATGCCATGGACACTCCTTTTCATGAGCATACTTTAAACAGTCCAAGCAACCACTTGCTGCAGAAGCTCTAGTTGTGTCATAATCCCATGAACATCCATTTTTATGTGCATATTTTAAAATTTCTAAATTATCATTCATGGCTGCTGTAATTACTGTACCTTCATACCATTTGCAATCGTTTTCATGAGCATATTTTAAAAATTCTAAATTACCATAACTTGCAGCTACTTTTGTTGTTCTTTTATGCCATGGAAATCCATTTTGATGTACATATTTTAAAATTTCAAAATAACCTTTTTCAATAGCCACAGTAGTTATCTTATCATCTAATGGACATCCATTTTCATGTGCATATTTTAAAATGTCTAGATTACCTCTTACAGTAGCCTCTATAGTTATGCCATCATCTAATGGACATCCACTTTCATGTGCATATTTTAAAATTTCTAAATTACCTCTTAGAGTAGCCTCTATAGTTATGTCATCATCTAATGGATATCCATTTTCGTGAGCAAATTTTAAACAATCTAAATTACCTCCTATAACAGAATATGTAGTTACGTCATTATTCCAGTGGCATCCATTTTTATGTGCGTATTTTAGACATTCATAGTATTCATTTAAAGCAGCGTTTCTTGTTGTTTCTGCATTCCAATGACACCCATTTTTATGTGCATAGATTAAACATTCTAAACGCCCATATGTTGCAGCTGCTATCGTTATGCTTTCATCCCATGAACATCCATTTTCATGTGCATATTTTAAACAATCTAAATTACCTCCTATAACAGCATATTTAGATATGTCTTTAATCCAGTTGCAACCATTTTCATGTGCATATTTTAAACATTCATAATGTCCATTCAAAGAAGCGTATCTTGTTATATCAGCATTCCAACTGCAGCCATTTTTATGTGCATAGATTAAACATTGTAAATGCCCATTTGTTGCAGCATATATCGCTGTGCTTACATCCCATGGACATCCATTTTCATGTGCATATTTTAAACATTCAAAATGTCCCTTTGCAGCAGCGTCTCTAGTTGTTTCTTCATCCCAGCCACAGCCATTTTCATGTGCATATTTTAAACATTCGAAATGTCCATTTGCAGCAGCTTCAATAGTCGTATATTCATCCCATTCACAATTACTCTCGTAAGCTAGTTTTAATGTTTCTATGTCACCAATTTTAGCAGCTTTTCTTGTGATACCTTTTTCAAACGGACATATTTTTTTTTCACCCAAATATTTATTTTCAATACCTAAATGGGCACATCAATTAGATTTTTTTTGGAGTCAAATTTAATTAGATTATTTAAAATTATCTAATAAACTGTATAAGATGCCTATGTTTAGCCCCTTTTTTATTTTCATTAATTATTAATATTCTGTTTGAATATATTGCTAATATTTATGTTACCTAATCAAATAATTTACGATTGTAAAATTATTTTGTATAATGTAAGAGTATTTCTTTTTTGCATATAACAAAGTAGTATTATTCATATAATAACTTTTCAATATTATTCGTATATCGTTATTATTTTGAATTAGCTTAAAAGAGATTATTGATTTATTAACATAAAACACCTTGATTAATACTAAAAATATTTATGTAGTTATCATCAGAATATTTTATATCTACATTGACACAGCCTNGTTATCATCAGAATATTTTATATCTACATTGACACAGCCCAGCATCGCTTCGTTATACACGATGAACCACGTGTCGTGCCATCTTTATCAGTGGTCGCCCTACTATGAGTATTCAACTGACCAACACCAATTGCTATACGCTACGGTGTACAGCAAGTCCACACGGATGATGATGACCCGCCGCCAATGATACGTTGAGTCTTTTACCCGTTGTCTAAGTTACAACGTCGACGATGTATTCCACCGGCTCCGGACGTGTCGCACGACCAGACTCGACGAACCTATCCGCACCCGCTTACTGTCACCATCAACGCTGCTAACTTTTTGATGCCCGAGAACCATGCCGGACATCGCATCGCAGACGCCAGTGAAAGTACCGCGATATCTTGCGAAGATTATTATTAACTGTGTTTGTCTTTTTGGTTTGTTTGTTTTTTTTAATAACCTATTGTTGCTTACGAATAAACGGTTTACGATTCTTTACCTTCAAGTATTGAGTGTTCAGTATAATTTACTGTTTATAACAAGTAATTTAAAAAAAATTTAATTTATGGACAGTTATTTTCTTATGGAGAGCTTATTACCCTCCTATGTGAGTAATTCCATCTAAAATCTTTTGAAAATGTTTCATATATTAGATGAAAGTTAAGAAATTTATTTGATAAACTATATGTTGTAATATGCCTAATGCTTTGCATTGCGCATCTTACATTTATCAACGAAAAATGTATAATCTGTATTTTATATTACTAGTATACAAACAAATTATTAATTTATCTGTTATAACATATACATTGTTGTACACTAGCTATTATATATGTATAAATGTGTTAATTGATTATTGTATACTATACATCTTATCTTAAAATAACTATCATGTTATGTTCAATTTAATACAGTAAAATGAGAATCACTAAAAGCGCTGACGACAACAACCCATGAAGGGGGTAATTAAAAATAATATAAAAAGGCTTAGTTCTGCTTGCACATCAGTGAGCGAGCCTGCTAGCGAGCGGCTCATTCTCTCTCCATTATGAAGATCTAAATTCAATAAGAAATTCAAAATTCTTCTATCTGATTTATTTTGAACAAACTAGCCGCGACCCCGTGTTGTCATCGGTATATTTTAAAGCGATATCGAATACAATTATTTTGCGTTAACATTTTATTTATTTAAAAAAGATAGTATAAATCTTTACGCAAACCTTGACGATCTTTGTACAAGCCAAATAAAAGAAGTAAGTAAATTTATATTAACCCAATTATTTAGAATTAATAATCTGAGTAAAGAATGATAAAGCAATAGATCACATATTTATATTTATTTTCAAACTTTATTAATTGTTACTGACTAGTTCATACCTTATACATAATCACATTACATGGTATTCGTGAGATGGCCGTCGCCTCTTCGTTGCCTCAGTATATTATTTCAGGTACTTTACCAGTTAGGTCATTTGGAATACCTCTATAGAGAAACTTTAATCATTTCTTTTTATATCTACTTATCTTTATTATTCTAAATCCTCGAACTCTACAACCCCGATAGAACCTCGTTGCTTCTGAATTGACTAAATCCCCAAATATCCAACTTTGGTCAAAAATACCCCAAACACCCTTTACTTATCTTTGTATTACTACATAGAATAGACATTAATAATATAAAATCAAATTTACCTTCGTTAAAAATCAAACAAGAAATTATCATAAAAAAATATATCGATTGCCAGTTCTAGAAAAAAATAAAATTAACTTTCAGATTTCAATAAAGTACTTCATATAAAGTGGAAAACTTACCTCCATTTTACACCTCTTAATTTTACTTCAATATTTTATTATTATATTATATTTTAATGGCAATTTTTCAATTAAATAAGTGTATATATAAAAAATATTTTTTCACATAAGTATTATTTTATGATATTCTTCAGTTTAAAAAAAATTATTTACTTAATTATTTTAGTTTATCCTATACATATACATGTAAAAAAAAGCAGGATTGATATAAACAAATGTTCTATTTAATAAATTGTAGGGAATTTTTATAACAAATACAATGATATATTTATTTTTTTATACTATAGTATAAAATTATGTTTTTATACTATATACTCTATATTATTTCACTTCGTTGCGAAATTGAGAAGATATTAATTTTACCATCAACTTTTAATTTTTTTTTTTCTGTGTGTGTATGTCACTACTTTTTTCAGCTCTCACTAGACAGATTTTTTCAAAGATACGTCAAAAGATCATAATTCATATCTAATTGTACATTATTTACAAAATGAGAAAAAATACCATTATTAAAATCGATAAAAGTGTGTTATTTTTTAAACTTTTGTTACTTAAAACTGCCATAACTTTTTAAAAATTAATTACATAATAAAAAAGATTTATGAGTGAGTTATTAATTATTTGCTGCTTTAATGTAGATACAATAATTGTGTTTACAAGGAAGTAGGCTGCCCTTTCAAAAAAAATGTTTTAACTTTCAATAGTGAATGATAAATTACAATTTCAATTGGACACTGAATACTCAAACCATATTAACTTTAACACTTCTCCTGTAAGTAACAGATTTTGTTAAAGAATATGGAAAAATATAATTAGTTCCCACTTAAACTATTCACTTAATTAATTTGAATAAAATTACTAAAAAAAAAAAAATGAATTATGTATTTATAGATAAAAAAAAGTGTTATTTTTTTAAAACATGATTTGACAAAAGTTTAAAAACGTTAAATTTATTTTTAAGTTATACTAAAATAGTAACCTAAAATAATGCTATTTAAATTTTTTCGTTGCTTAAAAAGTACATTAGATATTGAAGTATTTATTTTAAAATATATAGACGTTATTATTTCATACTTTTAAAATAAGTATGAGCATTACTTGATTTAAAAACTTAATAATAGGTAAAAATATCAAAAAATGTAACATTTTACAAAATTTCAATTAAATATCAAATTTTAATATAATTTATTATTTATATTAATAATATATTGCATTATCATTGCTAATATAATTAATATCGTACAAATGTATTAATGGAAATTAAGTATCATTGTCAAATGCATTTATATTTTAATAAAATTTAAATTATGGAATAAATATTATTATAATTCTTTAATTATTGTTTTACTAATAATTTTAATCGCTATATGTGCTAGGATAGATTTTCGAAATACCTTTATTAGTTAGATACTCGAATTAAAAAATTTAAAAAATTCTTAATTGAAACAACTCAAAAAATAAAATAAAAAGATTCAATAAAGGCTTTAATTAAATGTACTGACCTTACACCTAACTAGGGTTAATGCTAATCGGCTCTTCTTTAGGTCTATTGCCTCTTTTTTTTTTAGGTGGTTCATTTGAGTTATCATATACATCATGATCAGAATACTGGTTTGGTTATTCAGTCTAATCAAGTTCAATATTACGAATTGGATCTATAAATAAAATATTGTATTTATCAAATTTAAGAGTAGTTTATACATTTTACAAAATATATAATATTATATGAATGAATGAATTAATTTAATTTTAAAATTACCATTTATATGTCAGTCAATGTATATTAACTTTAACCTGGTTCTATTATTAACTTTTTTTTTTAACATGATTTGTCGTTGCTGATGTTCAACTCTCCAATATTCAATACCGAATAATATTTCATCTACTCCTGCCCAATAACCAAAGCGACCTTTTTTTTTTTGTAGGATAAGACATTTTCTGTCAGTAGGGTAAAATAGGGTCCCGTTACGCTGCGCTACAGTTCATGTTTTCCTATTATGAGATGTTTAGCAAAACACATTCTTAAATTAACACTACTACCGCCGACACCACCAACAATGCTGCCGACGATATTTCTTCTAAATATAGGTTTTTAGATTAATATGTTTTGAATCCTAATTGATTTTTTTTATTTTAATCATTAGCATAATTTGTTTCCGCAACGCGTTTGTTTAAAATAATTAATATTTTTCGTAATTTTTTTTTTTAATCTTCCACTTTGCGGTCTCTGTTATTAATTGTTGTATCCGCGTTTATATTCAGGCTTATACAGCTGCCACAACTAACGCTACGGATGTTTTTGCAACATTGTTTGCGTGTCAATACGATGAAAACATTTTTTATACTAATAGATTATCCTCTATTATCTATTAATTTTTTTAATAATTGAATGTGGTTACCTATATATTGATGGTCTATACACTCTAGTATTTATAATATTATTATAATCTGTATGATTATATTTGTATACAGTTATCGCTTAATGTTTGTAAGGTTTCTGCCAAACAGAGGGCCTACTAATTACCCACTGCCCAGGGGGAACACTGGACAGTGACCTAGTAGCCGCGCCAAACAAGATATTACTTGCTGACGGAGCTACTAGGTTTTGATAAAAAAAAAAAAAAAAGAGGCCATGTATAATATAATATCATTTTTTTTAATTATTTAATTAAAAAATGTATAATTACTATTTAAGATATAGATATATTCATAGGAAATGACTATGAAAAGGGAGAAGAAAAAAAAAAGTGCTTGATACATAAAATTTAAAAGGGGTAAAAATGGGGTTTCTTGATGTTGTACTTGTTGATTTGAGGAGTGACGGCCCACCACCGGCCATAGTTGTGCCTTACGCTATAATCATCATCATCATCACCATCTCGACGTTTTGTTTAAATAAAAAAAACGGAGGACAAAAAAAATACAGTCTGGTTGACACCACAAATCGACGNGCACCACTTGGTGGACAGCAGATCCACTCGACGTTTTATTTTGATAAAAAAAAACGGAGGACAAAAAAAAATACAATGAACAGCCTGGTTGACGGCCGGTCGACTCAACGTTTTATTTTGTATAAAAAAAAAACGGAGGACAAAAAAAAAATACAAAAAACGTGGTTTTCACAAAAAATACCAACGGACAACTTGTCGCCTCGGCAGTATAGGTGGAAAAAAAAATCATTTTAGCGGCATTTGTGTAGTGGCCGGTGATCGTGACGCCGGGTGGTGGTGGTGCCAACTTTGAACACGTTCATTGAGGGGACATAACAATATTGGTACAGGTGCACAGTGTACGGTCAGCTGATGATGACAGATATCGGACCGGTTGACAAGTGGAGGTTATCATATACAAAATTATGAAAATACTTTACACCTTCTGCACACACATCTAATTGATAAGATTTAAATATATAAAAAAAACTTGTATAAATTCTGCAACATTACATGTTATATATATTTTGCTTGAATTTTTACTCGTATCCCTACCACTGTTATAAATTATTACTGTGTTTAAAGTTTAAATAAAGTTGTTATTTAATTATTTTTGCAATTGATGAAATAATCGTCTTCACTGGTGGTCATGCGGATCGCATTCTACATTCGCCAACGCATATGAGATGGCAGATAGTCATAATTTTTACAAAAGCGTCTGATTTAAATTCAAATGACAAATATCTATAAACATGTAACGTGACAAAAAATATCTGCTTACTTTTTTTGTCTATTTGTATATATAAGTATATGTGTGTGTTCTAAATTATCTTAGCTAATAGGCCAGTCAACAAAGGAAAAATGGCGGAAAAAATTCCCAACCAATTTTTTTTTTTTTTTAAGTTGATTTAAGATATGTATAATGACATACTAAAAGTCCTCATCGATTTGACTTGAACTTTTTTTTTTTACAGANAAAGTCCTCATCGATTGGACTTGAGCTTTTTTTTTTACAGACTCGCAAAAGTTAAAAAATATGAGCTTTTTTAATTTTCTCAAAAAATATTTAACTTACAAAAAAAAGTTTCGTACAAAAGTTATTTAAAATACAATTTTAAACAAAAAAAGTATCTTAATTTTTTCATTTAAACAAATATTTTTCGAGTTACATTACATTTAATATGAGTACTAAAATTTATTTTTCAATTTTTTTCATTTTTATGGTTACTTTTTATCATGTTATACTTACATTAAACACAATTTTATAAATGCATATGTGTGTATGTGTGAGTTTATTTATTTATATTATCATTAAAGTGTAGTGTATATTAAGATACAACCGATAGAGTAGGTAATTGATTTGACGCTATATTGTTTAAACCCAACTAAACGCTAAATTGTACATTCCCAAACAACAATTATATTATGTCAATAGCCACGGGAATTTCTGCTAATAATAAAGATAATTGTCATAAAACGGCCTTTATTCAGGTGCTGGAGCTGGTAAAAATTGTGGTTGCCGAAAAACAGGGCTTAAATGTTTTCTATTATATGTGAACATTGCAAAGGTCAATGGCGTACAAATTCAATAGAAATAAAGATTGAAGATTAAGAAAATTGTATTTTTGTTGAAGATATATTCTATCAAAATTTAGAATGGGAAAATGAATAAGAAAATGGAAAAAAATTTTGTTTGATACATTTGTCAAATAACTTTATAGTGGAGAATTCCTCCATTGATTACATACTTTGCACTAGTAATGCATATAACTTGTATTTAGGATATAAATAAGGAAGTAGGAGATCATGTAGCTTTTGTAATGATCCATTAAAATTTTAAAATTAAACACTATCTACAGATTTGCATCGAAGCGTTTCTAATGATAGTGATTTTAATCACTGTTAGATATCATCTATAATTGCCCCATCTATGCCTCGTCCGCATTGTGTTACGACCCCACTGTTTTACTGTTTTTTTTACTTAAAACTCCCATAACTTTTTTAAAAATGGCCAGCTCAATAAAATTTTTTTTTGTTTAGATACATGAAGTCTTTACCTATCTTTTGGTATTTTTTTTATAAATCTTATCCTTTATTTGACCATATAAAGGGATTAATAATGACAAGTTTTACAAAAAACTTTTTAAAAAATGTATGAATCAATATAATTTTTTTATGAGAAATAATATTATATCCCTTTTTCATTCGACATACTTTATGTTAATCAGGATATTAATAAGGAAATAGCAGATGATGTAGCTTTTGGAATAATCCATCAATTTTTTAAAATTAAACACTATCAAAAGATTTGCATCGAAGTGTTTTTTTTATATTGATTTTAATCACTGTCAGATATCATTATACTTGATCCAACTATACCACGTCACCACTGTGCCGCGACCCCCCTGTGCTGGGTTTTTTTTTAACAATAATGATTCTCTGTGCTGTGTTTTTTTAAAACTTTTTTTCTTTAAAAAGTTATAATATTTTGAAAAACTCATGAGTCAGAATAATTTTATAATATGTATTTTAAGTATTTCCTTTTTATTGTGTATTTATTTTCTTAAAAGCTGTCCCTTTATCTGCGCACAGAAGGGTATTCGAAAAAACTACTTTGCATGAAAGGTTTACATTTTCAACTTGAAATTTGAACATTTTCTAGAATTACTACACTTTTCCGAAAATATATTAAATTAAAGTTTATGTTACATACTAAAAGTTAAAAATAAAAATAAATTGTCTCGGAAATTTTTCTTGTATATGTTAACGAACCTTGAAGTTTAACAATAAATATTATTTTGGTGTAATAAAATCAAGAATGTGTTTTAACAATTGCAATTAGGCCAGCTTTTTTTACAATGTTTAAAAAAAAAAAACTATTTCATCAGCAAATATTTCATGTTACAAAGTAACATTAATCATAAAAATAATAGTTAAACAAAACTTAAATATAAAGTTATTAAATTTGCTAAATTATCAGAATTACCTTGTATATACTTTATTAAAATTTACTTCTGTTTACTCAATGTTTTTTTTTAGAGAAAATAATGAAAAAAATTATAGATGATATCATTAATTTTTAAATATATACATAAATTTAACTCAAATATTCTCATTAGTTATTCAGAGTATTACACTTAGAATAAAAATGGAGGTGAGTAATATACTTAACATTACTTTATATTTCATTAAAATCTAAAAAAATATTTTACTTAATTCTAGAATTGGCATTTGATATCTCTTTTGTTGGTTATAACGTGTTTCATTTTTAATAAAGGTATATTTTATTATACATTATTGATCACTAGTAAGTTTATCAAGTCATTTTTAAATAGGACGGCGTTTGAGAGTAAGAGCAATAATCAAAATTGAATTCACTAAAAAAATATACAGTAAACAGTTGTTTTTATTGTTAATTTTAACAATAAAAAAGTATAATTGATTTAATTCAATTATATTTTTTTACTGGAACGAATTATTTGATTGCTTGATCATTTTTTTATTGTACTCATAAATAATTATTGTTAGTTTTGATTTTATTATGTTTATTTTTCATTGTATTATTCAGGTGAAACAACGATTTTANATTTTTCATTGTATTATTAAGGTGAAACAACGATTTTACCAAATAAAACTATGTTTGCTTATTTCAATTATATTTTTAAACATATTTAATTAGTAATTTACTTTATTTATTATAAGTAATATTTTATAATATTTGATACGAAGCTGAGAAGGTAATTATTTTATCATTATGATTTTTAAATAATTTGAATTTGTTATTTATTAATTTCTTGACTATATGTATAGCCTACTACCAGTCTATAAAATTCCATATTTTTTGGTTATATTTTAATGTGTATGTAATTTCTAAAATGTAATGTATTAACACTTTGGTGATTACTCTTAGGTGGGTAAACCGAATCAAGACAATTCAGTATGAGGTGCGCACAATGGACCAACAGGTCTGAGTGCATGGGCATTATGTCCACCTCTTTAATAATTAAAACTAAAACTAAATTTCTAAAATAACGAATTGGGCTTTTCCCGAATTTAACAATGGATTTCTAAAATTATAATCAATTTTTATAATACTCTCAATTGATTATATTTTTTACATCTCTTTGATTGGATTTTTTAGTTTCATAATTAAACAATGTTTAAATATGAATGTTCAAAAGTTACGTGTGCAGCTCGGTCAAGCTCCACGTAGCTTAAAATCGCCCATTACTTTTCTCGCTACAATCATAATAGTCGTGTCTGGCACTACCGACACCTAGTTGACATTATGTTTGTGTAGACGGATGACGTTATACCGAACCATTGGGTCTGATGACTCGTGGCCAGTGAGCAGGCGTGTTTTCTTTTTGTTCTGTTGTTGATTGGTTTGTATCGGCCTGTTTAGGCGACAACCAACAGTTTCTTTCATCCGTTGCGTACTACTACGCGAGTGCCCAACGGAAATCAAGACCAGCGGAGGTGACATTCCATACTTAAAAGGTGAATTGATTGAGAAGCGTCCGGCAGTCGATCCAACGTCAAATTGCAGTGTAGTTGGCTGATGGCTGTGTGATGTTTTTACAACTTTTTTTTTAGTGTTAATGTATCAATATATTGAATTTCTATTAATTTATATATATAATAAAATTACTGTCTGTCATTGACTTTAAGTGGATTGTCTTATAGTTGTTCGCATGTAATATCTCAAAAAAAATTACAATGACACAATTATTACGATTATTCTTTTAAACCCTCAGATTCTGAAACCTCGATAGAACTTCTATGATGGCCAATTGATCAAATCTCCAAAGACTCCAAATTTGGTCAATTAGTTATTTTAATCATTGTTGGATGTCATTATACTCGTCCTAATTATGCCACGTTTACACTTTGCTACGGTTTATTTTTTTAGTAAAATTTACAATTATAAAACTATAACAAACCAATAGTTATTTATGCAAGGATTTTAAATATATTAACTCTTTGAATTTTAAGTGATTATAAAGCGAAAAAAACATAGTATCATAGTAAAATTGATACCTTCTCAGCTTAAGTTAAAGATAAAATACCTTTAATACAATAAATCTCAAAAATTTGTTTTTTTTATACTTTTACAGTATTGTTTTATTTTCATGAAATTGTATTAATTGATACAATACATTCTTATATATTTTTGACGATAAATACCATGGTGTATTTAGATTTTATGGATGATAATTGTACAGTTAACAATTTTAAGGAAACATTTATAAGCAATTTGCTGAATACGTCTATATATTTGATTTATAATATATACAGGGTGGCCCACCACTCACTGACAACTTAAATAACTTTTGATCCAGTTAATATTTTTAGTTGATTTTTTTTTTAAATAATAGTTATACGTTAGGTCTATAGCTATATCTCAATAATTAATTTTTTTACATTTTATTAAAAATATTAATTATTTTTAAATTTTAAATAAAAAGTAAAAAAAAATCTAAGATTGCTATTTTGTAGAGTTTAAAAATTTAANAAAAAAAATCTAAGATAGCTATTTTGTAGAGTAGAATTTAAGAAAAATTTTAGTAAAAAAATATCTTATTAATATTGAGTAGTAAATATTCTGTAGCGTTTTGAAGTTTATGAAAATTTANTATTCTGTAGCGTTTTGAAGTTTGTGAAAATTTGAATTTTCATGTATTATTTTACGGTATTAAACATTGAAATACGTATTGAGAAAAGGACAGAAGAAAACGTTATCTTTTCATGATTATTGTGTATACATATGATGATAAGGAGTATACATTACAAACTTAGCATTAATACCATGATAAGAAATTAGATAAGGCAATTATTACTTATCACTCTCATTCAAAAGTATATTGAATAGATAGCGTTTTCTTCTGTCCTTTTCTCAATACGTATTTCAATGTTTAATACCGTAAAATAATACATGAAAATTCAAATTTTCACAAACTTCAAAACGCTACAGAATATTTACTACTCAATATTAATAAGATATTTTTTTACTAAAATTTTTCTTAAATTCTACTTTACAAAATAGCTATCTTAGATTTTTTTTTGACTTTTTATTTAAAATTTAAAAATAATTAATATTTTTAATAAAATGTAAAAAAATTAATTATTGAGATATAGCTATAGAACTAACGTATAACTATTATTTTAAAAAAAAATCAGCTAAAAATATTAACTGGATCAAAAGTTATTTAAGTTTTCAGTGAGTGGTGGGCCACTCTGTATATTTTTAATTGAAGCTTATGTAATATACTTTAATTAGAAAAAAAAAATTTTATAAAAAAAAGTACTAACGTATTTTTTTCGTGTCTGTGGACCAAAATTATCAGGTTTTATTGATCCTATGTAGATTAATGATAATCAAAAGATCACAAATTAGATATAATTAATGTTATCTTCGACAAAACTCGAAGAAATCCCTTTTTGCTTTTCTTATAATTAAAACATTCCCCAAACAATGTTAATTTTTGAATTCCTCAAATCTCGATATTTTTTTATATTAAAATTGTTCTAATGTTTTGAAAAGTATGTAAACTAATAAGAATATTTTTTTGAATAACTGAAGATATTATCTTTGGTAATCGATGGTTAGATATATTATAACTATCTCAAACTTAATAACTTTTTAGACGAAGTTAACTTCTTTAGTTTATTTTTTTTGTATTAATAAACATTATGATAAAAAATTAAAAATTTTATTTGAATTGTGTAGTATTCTGTAATTGTCATGAAGGCGATACGGCCTATCGATAAATAAGTCAGTGTGTGCTTGACCCTCCGCCGTGCTGGGCCGGAGCGTTAAGTGATCGGTTGTATTGTCTGTTAATCGAATAATGTTTAATTGTCGTATTAATTAATTATAATTATATTTACAAAAATTACTTTTAATGTGTAGTTGTATATTTTAGCTTCGATGCGAAGCTGAGAAGGTATTGGTTTTACTATGATGTGTTTTTTTTTTTTTTTTTTTTTTTTTTTTTTTTTTTT
>NW_026099572.1:86273446-86273689 GCF_025091365.1 Daktulosphaira vitifoliae
TTTTTTTTTGTGTCTGTTACCACTTTTTCTCAGCTCTCACCGAACGGATTTCTTTCAACGATACGTCAAAAGATCACAAATTGTATCTAGTCGAAGACATTACCCTTCAAAATTGAAAAAATTTCCCTCGTTCCCCGTAAATGGGGGAAACCTCCAAAAAAATTACAAATTTAAAAATCGCTAATTTTCGAAATTTTTTCAATTTTTTTTACTAAAACCTGCCGTAACTTTTTCAAAAATGAA
>NW_026099572.1:86274209-86281410 GCF_025091365.1 Daktulosphaira vitifoliae
ATCAAGTAGCTTTTGGAATAAAACACCAATTTTTTTAAAATTAAACACTATCTAAAGATTTGCATCGAAGCGTTTATTTTTGATAGTGATTTTAATCACTGTCAGATATCATTATACTTGATCCAACTATACCACGTCACAACTGTGCCGCGACCCCCCTGTGCTGGGTTTTTTTTTTTATTTATTAATATCTTTCACTACAATTGTGGTAAAAAATTGCCAACACATAGTTGGGACAAGCTTTTTTTTATTATTGATTTTATTATTATTAGATCATTTAAGGGCCATAGCGGCTTCTCCCAAGGGAGGAGGTTTTCTTAACCATTTATACTTTGAGATTTTATTCCGTCGCCGGAGAGAGGGGGAAAGTGACTCCAATTACCGAACAGATCTTGATAAATGAAGCCGCCCTTGACATAAGGAAAATAGAATAGGGGACAAATGAACTCCCTGGGGAACACAAGAAGACGCTAAAAATACATTAAACTTAACGCCGAATACTTTTACCCATTGGTATTGGTCACAAATATAGGAACTAATCCAAGATAGTAGTAGTTCACCAAAACCAGTAATACAATTTTAAAATTTAAAAGGATTGATGCAACACTTATTAATAAAAAAATGTTGTTACTTATGTATAAATACATTGTACTACAAGGAACTTTCATCAGAAGCAAAAATATACTTTTATAAATCAACTTTTCACATTATTTTCAAATCTTTAATTAGACTTTTTGTATCACTTCTAATTTTTTATATATTTACTAATTATGTATAATAAAATAATAAAAGAAAAAAAAATTTGTTTTCAAATTATTATTGATTTTAATTTTTAATATGTTAAAAATATTCAATCCAAAATTTCATTTTAAACCTATTTTTCGGTCTTTTAAAGTTGATGAAAAGTTTTTGATAAAGTTTTGTGAAAGTTTATAGTAAAAAAAATTTAATGTGTTGCCATAACTTTAAGCTCAATTGCAAGTTTGAAATTGATATAATTCAATAGGAAATTTTTTGAGAATTAAAAAAATGGTATTTTAAAGACTAATTGCAGTCAGGAAATATTATAATTACTATTTACAGTTAATTATCAGAAAAGCTCATTATTTTTTTGCATTTTTATCGTAATAGAACACTTAAACATAAATCATAGTAATCAAGTCTAAGTAACTTTTCAGTTAAAAAACCTTTTCGTGTAATTAAAATTAAAAATTAAAAAAAAAATATTTTATTACAATTATTAAACAAATATCAATTCTTAATCTTTACAAATATTTATTTATATTACTCAAGTTATATTTAAATAATAAATAATTTAATTGACGTAAGTGACTAGAATAAATGAGTCAAAGACTTAAAATAATATCACATTGATATTAATTATTAGATTTTTAATTATAACAATATACAGTATTAATATATATTCTAAAATATTGTCAATTTGTTTTTTCTAATAAAACAAAATATTCATAAAAAAATTTATAGTTAATTGATAGAGACCCATAACGCAGATATCTGACAATAATACTCATCACAATTGAAGTTTCACTTTAAAATACTTTGCAAGTATTAGTAACTTTAAAACTATAATTAAACTGTCTTTCTCTTTATATTTTATTACGCAAAATAAAAAATTATATTCAGTAAAATTAATTAATTCTCTTGTTCATTTAGGGATTGAAAATAGATATTCAGAACACACAAAAGTATGTCCATTTGAAAGAGGTACGACAAAAAAAGCTGCTGCAAATGGTGACATAGAAACATTAAAACTAGCTCACGAAAGTGGATGTGAGTGGGATAAATATACAACAACTGAAGCTGCTGCAAATGGACATTTCAAATGTTTAAAATATGCACACGAAAATGGATGTCCATGGGATGACAGCACAGCAGAAGAAGCTGCAAAATATGGTAATTTAGAATGCTTAAAATATGCTCATGAAAATGGCTGTAGATGGGATAAAAAAACAACAAGAGCTGCCGCTGCAAATGGAAATTTAGAATGCTTAAAATATGCACATGAAAATGGATGTAGATGGGATAAAAAAACAACAAGGGCTGCCGCTGGAAATGGGCATTTAGAATGCTTAATATATGCTCATAGAAATAAATGTGGATGGAATTATAAAACAACAAGGGATGCTGCTGCTAATGGATTTTTTGAATGTTTAAAATATGCACATGAAAATGGATGTCCATGGAATGAAAGAACAGCAGAAGCAGCTGCAAAATATGGTAATTTAGAAAACTTAAAATATGTACATTTAAAAGGATGTAAATGGGATCAAAATACAACAAAGAATGCTGCTGCAAATGGACATTTAGATTGCTTAAAATATGCTCATGAAAATGGATGTAGATGGAATGAATTAACAACAAGAGAAGCTGCAAAAAGTGGTAGTTTGGAATGTTTAGTATATGCTCACGAAAATGGATGTAAATGGGATGATACAACAACAAGAGAGGCTGCTAAAAGTGGTAGTTTGGAATGTTTAGTATATGCTTACGAAAATGGATGTAAATGGAATGTGGGCACAACTACTGGTGCTGCCATGAATGGTAATTTAGAAATTTTAAAATACGCACATAAAAATAGATGTCCATGGGATAAAAGCACAACAGAAGCTGCTGCTGCAAATGGACAATTAGAATGCCTAAAATATGCTCATGAAAATGGATGTAAATGGAATGAAGGTACAACTAGAGCGTCTGCAGCAAGTGGCTGTTTAGATTGCTTAAAATATGCTCATGAAAAGGGCTGTCCATGGGATATAAGAACTACTAGAGCGTCTGCAGCAAGTGGCTGTTTAGATTGTCTAATATATGCCCATGTGAATAAATGCCGATGGGATGTGGGCACAACTATTGATGCTGCAATGAGTGGTAATTTAGAAATTTTAAAATATGCACATGATAATGGATGTCCTTGGAATGAGAGCACAGCAGAAGCAGCGGCAAAATATGGTAATTTAGAAAATTTAAAATATGTTCATTTAAATGGTTGTAAATGGGATAAAAAAACAACAAGCGCTGCTGCTGAAAATGGACATTTAGATTGCTTAAAATATGCATATGAAAATAAATGCGAGTTGAATAAAAGTTTAACGTCAGTAGCTGCTTTTAACGGTGATTTAGAAATTTTAAAATATGCTTTAGAAAATGGATTCACATGTTCAGAAGGTACAATTAGTTCTGCTGCTTCCAATGGTAATTTAGATTGTTTAATATATGCTCACAAGAATGGATGCCCATGGGATGATGATACAACTAATGATGCTGCGTCAAGTGGTTGTTTAGACTGTTTAAAATATGCTTATGAAAATGGATGCCATTGGAGTGAAGGTACAACAGAAACAGCTGCTCTTTATGATAATTTAGATTGCTTAATATATGCTCACGAAAATGGATGCGAATGGGATGATAGAACTACAGAAGTAGCTGCAAGTTTCGGCCATTTAGAATGCTTAATATACGCTCATGAAAATGGCTGTAATTGGGATGAAGATACAACTAGAGCTGCTGCAAAAAGTGGCTCTTTAGACTGTTTAAAATATGCTCATGAAAATGAATGTCCATGGGACGAAACAATAACTAAAGTTGCTGCTTTAAATGGAAATATAGAATGCTTAAAATATGCTCATGAAAATGAATGTTCGTGGAACGAAACAATAATAAAAGATGCTGCTGAAAATGGAAATTTAGAATGCTTAAAATATGTTCATGAAAATGGATGTAAATGGTTTGAGGGCATAACTAGAGTTGCAGCTTTAAAAGGTCATTTAGATTGTTTAATATATGCCCATGTGAATGGATGCCAATGGGATGATGGCACAACTATAGTTGCAGCTTTAAATGGTAATTTTGATTGTTTAATATATGCTCACAAGAATGGGTGTAATTGGGATATTGGAACAACTAGAGCTGCTGCAGCATATGGTTGTTTCGATTGTTTAAAATATGCTCATGAAAATGGATATTATTGGGATGTAGATACAATAGTTACAGCTGCTGTCCATGGTAATTTAAATTGCTTAAAATATGCTTATGAACATGGATATGATTGGGTAAGAGGTATTACGAGAGGGGCTGCTGCAAATGGACGTTTTGACTGCTTGAAATATGCTATTGAAAATGGTTGTGAATGGGATGAAGGCACAACAAGGGAAGCTGCTGCAAGTGGTTGTATTGACTGTTTGATATTTGCTAATGAAAATGGATATCTATGGGATGTAGGGACAAAGAGTACCGCTGCTGCAAATGGTCATATAGATTGCCTAAAATATGTTCATGAAAATGGATGTGAGTGGGACGAAAGTACTACAAGACTTGCTGCTGCAAATTATCAATTTAGTTGTTTAATATACGCACATGAAAATAATTGCCCGTGGAGTAGAAATACCGTTTTTGCAGCTCGTCAAAATAATTATATTGATATAATAATATATGCTATTGCAAATGGTTGTCCAAATGATTTTATTTTTTATTAATTTGTCTAATTACATTATATTTAAAATAATGATAGGATTTCATAATAATAATTTTATTCATATTTTACTTGTCTAATCTGTAGTGTTTAAGAGTATTACTAAAATCCAATACATCATATTTACATTGTTTTGCCAGATTTTGATCTAATCGAATTTGTAAATGCCAAAAAATTTAAATAGCATTCTCAATTTTAAAAATATTTCACAAATTTATGCTACTGTAAAAAATACAATTTTCAAAAATAATATTTGCCTTTTAAAACTGCTGTTGCTTTTTTTGTTTAATTATCTTATTGAAACCTATTCTTATTAAAAGATATCATTTTGAAATTCCTTCTGTTGTCAGGTAATGGGTCAGATTTTTAAAAAATATATACCAAATGTTAGGTTAAAACATTATGCATCTATAAAAAAAAACTTTCCTAATATTTAGTGCTTTGAAATTATTACTAAAATCCAATACATTATATTCACATTGATTTGCCAGATTTTAATCTAATCAAATTTGTCAATGTCAAATAATGTTTAAAAAATATCTCAATATTATGATACTATAAAAAATATTTTATAATCAAAAAAAAATTTTAAAACTGTCGTATGTTTTTTTGTTATGATCTTATTGAAATTTTAATATAATATACTAAAGACAATAAGCTTCTCTTTGGTATAAATTTTATCAAAATAATAACTTAAGTAAAGGTAAGGGAACCTATACCTTGTGTTTTGTAACATAATAATATATTACAGTATAATTTTGTTAGCCAATTATGAAAAGGTTCCAGAACATTTGTGTTCTCCTAGTCTTTATTAATTTAAAGCTTATTAAATGTACTTCGAAGTTTGAAAAAAAAAAATTTTCTGGTGACTTAATTTTTGTAATTGCATTACACTTTTGGTGATAATTTTTGGTATTTCACAATATCTTGACAAGTTTTTTTATTTTGCAATAACTTTTATAAAATAGCCTGAATTTTTTCCTTGCCTTGTAAGTGCTGTTTCACTTACAGATAAATTATAATTGAATTTAGGCACTAATAATTGATGCAGCTCGTTATGAGTTTAAATGTAGATAACTATTTTAAATATCTTGACTTTTGTGAAAGCTCTCGCTGTTTATTCATCATACACTTGCATGCCAAATTTTCCTTAAATATAGTTATAAATACTGTTGCGGCGTACGTTATATACAGGTATAATATACAAGGGATTACAAATATAGGTAGCTAATTGGTTTTTTATAACATAGATATTAGCAGGTACACAGCATTGTTATTATCAATGATAGTAAGGTACATTGTTATGAGTTTATAAATACACCAACTGACAATACAGAAAGTATATCTATTGATAATCATAATTGATAATAAACAATCCGTGACTGAGACAGCAATGTCATAAAAATCCAATTAGCTACCTGTATTTACATTCCCATGTGTATTATACATGTATATTAACTCGAAATTTTGAAACTTTAAATGTTTATATCTAATAAGCTAATAAAGTTATATTAAAAATTCAAATGCCATTTACTATTAAATTAAAAACTCAAACATTTTATTAAATTAAAAATATGTGTTACCATTTAAAAAAACAAAGTTGACCCCCCTCCAAGGCATAAGGGATGAACTTAAAAAGTATTACATAGTTAAAAATTCAAGAATAATGTGTAACTAAAGATAATAAAAAAAAAAAATGTTTAAATTATTATTATTCTGCAAGTAATTGAGTGGGTTATAATAAAAAAATCACTCTGTATATATTATAATATTGGTTGTTAAAGTAAAGTAATTTAATTTTTTTTTTTTCTTATGTTAAATAATAAGATAAAAGTATGAGTTAATATATAGTCTCATATAGTTAACATACTAATCTAATAATAAAATGATAAGTTTAAGTGAATGATAAAAATGTTTTAAGTTATAAAGTGATAAAATAATTAAATACCATAAAAGTTTTTGTTTTTCTAAGTATAATATATAGGAATGATAAAGGATTGAAATAAATAAAACATCTAAAAATTAAACATGTTATTAAAAATTAAGTAATGAAATAGAAGTTTTGATTTTTGTAATGTTTTTTTTTTTTTTTTTTTTGATGTAAACATTCTAAATGTTATTTAATATCACAACTATATGAATGGACAAATTAATACATATGAGAAAAAAAAAATACATAAGGATAGTAGTCAAATTTTGTTAATGAATTGACGTTAGTACACATACATATTATTAAACATTATGATTATTAAATTTTACATATTTACAACTTTTCTCTAGTTGATTGAAAGTTCCATTTTTTTATTATTTGTATGATATTATGAAGTCTCTTAATATTATTTAAAATATATTATAAGCTAATAAAATTATATAATTATATGTTTAAGATGTTAAAACACACATTTTTTTTTACATTTATAAAATGATTATACAATGCTAATTCTAAATTAACAAGATTTCTTTTTTATCTTGAGGTACAAAATTTTACATATTTTTATTATGGTTTTCTGTTTTCTTCATTTTTTTATTTTTTATGAATACAAACTATTTACAATTTATATTACTATTATTGTATTTTGTGTCTTATTTTCTGTACTGAAATATTCTTATTGTGTAGCTATTGCAATTTTGTGCGAAGGTGATTTCTTTTAGCTTCGATGCGAAGCTGAGAAGGTATTAATTTTACTATGATGTGTTTTTTTTTTTTTTTTTTTT